>NC_134081.1:65055652-65303152 GCF_000715075.1 Nicotiana tabacum
TGACGCTCTCTGATACGATCATAAAGAGAAGGCCGAGAAACACCTCAAGCCAAAACTCGGCTCGGCTCAGAAACATCCAATCTAACAAACTGGTTGGCCAAGGCCTGAACAACCAAGGCTAATGGCCTCTCTGCTACCGGTAGATATGTTAAGCTGCCCAAACTCTCCGCCTTGCGACTCAAGGTATCGACCACCACATTGGTCTTTTCGGGATTATATAGAATGGTTATATCATAGTCCTTAAACAACTCTAACCACCTTCACTACCGCAAGTTAAGATCCTTCTGTTTGAACAGATGTTGTAGACTCTGGTGATCGATGTAGACCTCACAAAGGATACCATACAAATAGTGCCGCCAGATCTTCAAGGCATGAACAATAGCTGCTAGCTCCAGGTCGTGGACAAGATAGTTTTTTTCATGTACCTTCAGATGTCTAGATGTATATGCAATCACCCTATCGTTGTGCATCAATACCGTGCTGAGACCAAATCATGACGCATCACGATATACAATATAAGACCCCAAACCTGTAGGCAATACCAACACTGGGCTGTGGTCAAAACAGTATTGAGCTTTTGAAATATCTCCTCACACTACTCGGTCCACCTGAACGGAGCACCCTTCTGGGTCAGCCTGGTTATAGGTGCTTCAATAGATGAGAAACCTTCTTCAAATCGACGATAATACCCCGCCAAACCAAGAAAACTCCGTATCTCCATAGTTGAGGACGGTCTGGGCCAACTCTACACTGCTTCAATCATTTTTGAATCTACATTGATCCCCTCACTCGACACTACATGACCCAAAAATTCCATTTAATCTAGCCAGAATTCACATTTCGAAAATTTTGCATATAACTTCTTTTCTCTCAAGGTCTGAAGCACAGTCCTCAGGTATTTTTCATGATCTTACTAACTCAGGGAGTACACCAGAATGTCATCATTAAATACAATGATGAATGAGCCTAGATAAGGCTAAAATACATTGTGCATAAATGTTGTTGGGGAGTTGGTCAACCCAAAAGACATCACAAGGAACTCGTAATGTCCATACCGAGTCCTGAAGGCAGTCTATGGGATATCTGGCACTCGAATATTCAACTGATGAAAGCCTGAATGCAGGTCGATCTTAGAGAACACTCTGGCACCCTTTAACTGATCAAATAGGTCATCAATACATGGCAATGGATACCTGTTCTTCACTGTAACATTTTTCAACTCGCAATAATCAATACACATATGCATAGATCCATCTTTCTTCTTTACAAATAAGACTAGAGCACTCCAAGAAGACATACTGGGCCGAATAAAGGTTGAAGAGGCCACGTGGGAGGCCGAGGAAGAAATGAAGAAGAAGTATCCTTACTTGTTTGAATAGTTGTGTAATCCTTTCTTTTTATGAACCTGTCGCCTATGAATTTTGTATCACTTGTTCAGTTAATGTAAAGGCATTCCTTTTGATTATATGTTGTTTACATGAGGCCACGGTTGGTGTTGTTATGAGTTATGTTACATCGTTGGGTTCTGTACATGTTTGTAAGATGTGTTTCTGGGGCTTTCTGACAATTCTTGCTCAATCATTGAGGATTAACAAAGGAAGTCTTCATCCTAAAGGTAAGAATCTATTTCCTAGCTCTCAATTTCGAAATTTTGCAAAAATGGGGTAATTGGAAAGGCAATTATTGGGTGTGGGGGTTGTTGTCTTACATGCATGTATCCTTGAAGTATGTGGGAAGATTGTGAACTAAAAATGATAGAAAATGGGTTGGGGAATGATGGAATCCTCCACAAAAAGGGCCTTAAAACATTGATGCACACCTAGTGTATGATAAATGCTCAAATGAGCTAAAACCATGTTCATCTTCCTAATTTTGGTTCAATTTTGTTATATTGCTAAAATAGATTGAAGTGGCTAATATTCCGAAACATCTTAGAGTTTGAAGAAGCTCAATTGAGGTATGTTGGCTAAATCCCCCCCCCTCCCCCTTCTTCTTAGAATCGAATCCCACGATGTTCATGTATTTGGAGTAATCCCTTGATCATTATAGAATTGGCGATTTCTAATGTGTTGGTGTTGAAGGATGTAAGTACAATATTTATTCTAAATGCCTTATTATATTATCTTGTTATTGATGATGTGTTAAAAATGTGGAATATGTGTTAGAAATATTAAGACTTCATGTCAAAATCGAAATAAAGGTTGTTAAGCCCAATTTCTCTGAAAAGCCTCTATGTGCCTAAGATTCTCAAATTGCTCATATGTGAATTTAATGTCTTGAATGGGAAGCCTTATTGTTGTTGATAACGATAATAATATTGAATGTGGAAAAAGGGTCTGGAATTATGAAATACGGTCAAGTGCCAAGAATGACTTTGTAATCGTGATCACTAGTGTGAATGAATTGAAATATATGAAAGAAGTATGATGTGAGATGGTTGACTAAAAATGGTAGCGTCTTGGGCGAGACGGTCTAGCCTATCGGGCCGTGATCGGACGCCATGCCGCACTCATGGTGGTACCGTGCTGGCAATAATAATTGAAATTGTGGTTATCGTTGATGTCTCAAATGAGACGACCTAGCCGATCGGGTCGCGATCGGACTCTGTGTAAGAATACGGAGGCATTGTGAATTGTGGAATATCGGCACTAAATATCACCCAACCTAATAATGTGGAAGTTCACTTGAAAACTTATGTGACCTTTAAATTTATTTTTTAATATTATTTGAAAGCACTTACTGAATTATTTACTGTTCCTCTTGTATTATTATTCATTCTATTGAACTCGTGTTTAGCTATACATACTTGTGCTATTCCACGGTACTAACGTCCCTTTTGCCGGTGGCGCTGCATCTTTAATTTGATGCAGGTGGTTTCATAACAGACAGTGCTGATCACAAATAGTGTTGCATCCTCTTCTCAGCAGACTTAGTGAGCCCCATTTCATTCTGGGGTCATGTATTGTACCTTTTGATTATATTATGGTCACTTTTTGAGGTATAGTCGGGGCCTTGTTACCGGCACCTTCTTTACTCTCTTTTGTATCTTTAGAGGCTCCGTTGACACTATGTGGGTTGTATGTGGGTGCTTGGAATGTTAAACAAGTTATGTTGTGTTTGATCACTTGTTCCACTCGAACTATAAGAAATGTGTATTTTGAGATTTAAAGGTGCGATAACTAATGAAACGATTTAAGATTGTATGAATGAGATTCCCACTGTATAATTAATGAGATCAAGTCTTTTCTTGATCATGGGTTAATTGGGTAGAAAGCATCTAACATGCTTGCTCGGCCGAGTTCACTTTGTTGAGCGCCGGTCGCGCTTCCCGAGGTTGGGGCGTGACACTTGCACTACCATCTAGTATAGCTGCAGTTCATCCAGGATTCCATATTTCTATGCTCCGGAAGTATCACGGCCATCCATCTCATATGTTACACTTCAACTCAGTCCAATTGGACAAGGATCTATCTTATGTTGAGGACCCGGTGGCCATTTTGGACAAGCAGGCTTGAAAGTTGAGCTCAAAGAATATTGCTTCAGTTAAGGTCCAGTGGAGGGGCCAACCAGTTAAGGAAGCAATTTGGGAGATGGAGCATGATATGCATAGTCGTTATCCTCATCTTTTCACCACTTTAGGTATGTGTCTATACTTGTTTGAGGACGAACTTTTGTTTTAAGAGGGGGAGGATGTAACGACCCAACCGGTCATTTTGAGAATATTAGCCCCGATCCCCCATTTATTGCTCCCTCTATTTCATTTCGTGGTTATGTGACTTATCGGGGTGCTTGGTGTCGGGTTGGGGAAAGTTTCGGTGTGAAGTGGGACACACAGTCCCTAAATTGGAAGTTTAAGTCGTAGTAGTTGACCATACTTTTTACTTGTTTGAAAATGACTCCGAAATGGAGTTTTGACGATTCCAATAGCTCTGTAAGGTGATTTTGGTCTTATGAACATGTCTGGATTTTGATTTGGAGATCCGTAGGTCGTGTAGGCATTAATTGGTGAGAGTTAGAAAGTTGGAAGATTTTGGAAACTTCGACCGGGATTGAACCTTTTGATATCAGGGTTCGATTCCGATTGCGAAAGTTGGAATAGGTCTGTAATGTTGATTATGACTTGTGTGAAAATTTTGAGATCAATCAGACTTGATTTGATAGGGTTCGGCATCGAATGTAGAAGTTAAAAGTCTATAAGTTCATTAGGCTTGAACTGGGGCATAATTCATGTTTTTGATATTGTTTGAGGTGATTTGAGGCCTAGACTATGTTTGTATTGGGTTTTAGGACTTGTTGGTATATTTGGTTGAGGTCCCGGGGGCCTCGGGGTGATTCGGATAGATATCGGATCAATTATTGGACTTGTCCTTTTTCTGAAAATCACATGCTCTGGTGTCATCGCAGGTGCAGACCCGCACGTGTGGAACCGCATGTGCGAGTGAGGGAATGCATAGGAAGAGAAGACAGCCCAGGCCAGGGCTCGCAGGTGCGGAAAAGGTTCCGCAGAAGCGACATCGCTTCTGCGGTGAGGAGATGCGCAGGAGCGATGCAATTTGTCGCAGGTGCGGCCCTTGACTCGCAGAAGCCAACTCTATGGACTTAAGTTAAATCCTTACCTGTGATGATTTTTCCGCAGGTGCGGAGCCGTCGATGCGGTAGTAAGGTCACAGGTGCGACACAACTGGGCATAAAAGAGGATTTTTCGATGATTTGCTTCATTTTCATTTTTGGGACTTTGAGAGCTTAGATTGAGGCGAGATTTTGAGGGATCTTCAGAGGAAGCATTTGGGTAAGGATTCTTGACTCGTTTTTTATTATTTCCAATGAATCTACTGTTAATTACACCTTTTAATTATGGTTTTGGAGTTTAAAATTGGGGAAAAAGTGTAGAAGTTCTTAGACCAAGTTTTTTGGTTTTGAAAGGCTAAGTGAGGTCAGATTTGGATAATTCTTATATGGTTGGACTCGATATTGAATGGGTGTTCGGATTTTATTATTTTGGTCGGGTTCTGAGACGTGGGATCGGGTCGACTTTTTGTAGTGATATTTCAATTCTTAGCTAAGATCATTATTTCATTATTTAAATTTGTTTCCTATAGTTATATTTGTAGTTGAAATTGTTTTGCCTAGATTCGAGTCGTTTGGAGCTCGAAAATTGAGGGAAAGGCCTTCTAATTGATTGATTGAGCATGGTTTGAGGTAAGTGACTTGTCTAACCATGTGTGTGGGAAATTCCCCTTAGGATTTGGTATTTTGGTGATAATTTGTGATATCTGAAGGTCGTGTACGCAAGGTGACGAGTGCATACACGGGCTAAATGTTGAAATTTTGGTTTTTGCTACGTAGTTTCCTTTTCATGCCTTAATTGAGTTACTTTAGCACGTTATAGTCATCATGTTTAGCCTAATTTCACATGTCTACTTATCTTATCTCCTATTTGCAACTTGTATCACATGTTTAGTTGAATTACTTGCTTTTCTTAATTTCCGTATTCATTATGTAAATGTGGAAATTATTTACTTGAAATTGCTATCCTTGGAATATCATTTATTCAGTTGTTGTGTTTTGGCTTTCGTGTTATTGTTAAGGTGATTGTTTGGTTGTTTCCACGAGGTTTTTGTCGTGTTGTTTTTATTGTTGCACAAGGTTTCTGTCGTGCGGTTGTTTTTGTTACACGAGGTTTCTACCGTGCCGTTGTGATTATTGATACGCATGCGGTGGTATAAGGTCTGGGTGTTGAAACGAATGCGGTGAGATAAGGTGGGCTTGATACGCATGCGGTGGTATAAGGTCTGGGTGTTGAAACGAATGCGGTGAGATAAGGTGGGCTAGATACGCGTGGATAGTAAGGGAACTACTATAAGCCATATAGTGTGATAAGGTGGGCTAAAACGCGGGATGTTATTTCGGGAAAATGATTTTCAAAAACCAAATATAAAGGCTCCCGTGGTGATATAAGGAAAGACTGTGATTTGTTTTTATGATTTTGGACTACGAGGCGGTACCTCGGGAGTGCCCCTGCTGATATATATTCTTTATTTGCTGTATTGTTTGGTTCTTGTTTTCCTTAATATGCAAAATTCTTGTTTTCCTTTCGTGTTGTTTTATCTTTCCTTGATTTCGTGTTGTTATTTCTCGTAAATTCTTTATTGTTCACTTCCCTGTCATTTTCATTATATCATATTATCTTTGTCTTGTTTATTATTATCTCTAGTAGGGCCTTGACCCGACCTCGTCACTACTCTACCGAGGTTAGGCTTGGCACTTACTAGGTACCGTTGTCGTATACTCATACTATGCTTCTCCACATGTTTTGTGCAGATCCAGGTACATCCTATCATCCTCAGTATTAGTGCATTGTGTTGCTACTTGGAGACTTCAAGGTACACTTGCCCGCGTCCGCAAGCCTCGGAGTCCCCTTCTACCCTGTTTTCCCTTTTCTGTATGTTTTTGATAGACAATGATGTATATGATTGTTCAGCATTGTATCTAGAGCTTGTGACTTATATCTCACGGGGTTTTGGGAAATCGTACATATAGAGCTTATACTCTATTGATGAAATTGTTGAAGTTTTGAAATTTAATTTTTTATTTGATGTTTTCCGCATATTGTTAGGCTTACCTATTCTTAGAGACAAGGTGCCGTCACGATATCCTGTGAAGGGGATTTGGGTCGTGATAGATAAGGTATTGGGATTGGTTGGCATGATTGGACGGGGTCCTAGGGGCCTCGAGTGTGATTCTGAGTGGTTTTGGATCATTTTTCCTAGTTTTGCAACTGTTGGTGCTAGTGTCATGTTTGTCCATCGCGAACGGGAAGGGTCTCACGCGTTCGTGAAGAAGGATTTTTGGGCTGCTGGGATTTGTTCATCGCGAACGAGACACAGGGGTCGCGAACGCAGAGAAATGGCTGAGGTAACCTATGCGAACGCGACAGGGAGTCGTGAATGCGAAGAAGGATGGGGAACTGGGGCCTGGCAGGCATTAAGCTGTCGCGAATGCAGACATAGCCCGCGAACGCGAAAGGTATAGGTCAGAAGGCTTCGGGAACGCGATGTGAAGGTCGCGAAGGTGTAGAGTAATTTTGGGCTGCAGTATTTTGGCCTTCGTGATTGCGAAGATTCTCCCACAATCGCGCAGAGAAAAGGCCTGGGCAGTGGCATTTTGGGTAAAGTTTATCTTCGAAACTTTTCTGAATCTGGGCACATGGGCCCGAGGGTTGACTTTGTTGACTTTTCGACATAAGCTGGGAATTGTTACAAATTAGATAATAATAAGTGTCATAGTATATTTTTATTGGTTTGCATGTTGTTTGACTAGTTTCGGATCGTTTGGCTTTGAATTGAGGAGTTAGAGAGGTATTGGAGCTGGTTATTGGAATATTGGAGCGAGGTAAGCCTCCTGTCTAACTTTGTGAGGGGGAAACCACCCCGTAGGTATTAAGATTTGTTATGTGCTATTAGTTGTGGGTGCTACGTACGTGCGAGGTAACGAGAGTCCGTACATAGCTAAAAGCATGTTTATGTCCGGGTAGACTTAGGACTTTATCATGTAATATTTGAATTATTCAAACTCATTTTGCTAGCTTAATTAAGTGAATTTATGATTGAAATCAATTTGGGAATATATTAAGTCGGGCTTTATCGCCTTGAGTTGTTTGGCGAGATATTTAATAAACGGTAAAAGTCATGTTTACTTAATGCTCTTGTACCTTTGTTGTAAACACGTGACTCGTAATTCGTTAACTTTCTTCATTTCCCGTAGATCGGACTGAACGCCTCAGCAGTACATGTATTTACATGAGATGCATCCATGGATAGGGTCGTACGACCTCAGCAGTGTATATACACGACTATATGGATCAGGCCGAATGGCCTTGGCATAATTCGTGCGTAAAATCGCTAAGAGTCTGAATACCCACGAGATTACCCTCCTAATTAAACATGGGAATTACGTAATATCCTCTATATGACCTGAGATCGGATATTTAGTTGATGGTTCTTATTTATTGAGATAGCATGTGGCCTTCGGGGGCATTTTAGCTGATAATATTTGTTAAAGGATTTCATTATCTACTATTCCTTATTCTATTGGTCATGTTGTATTTCATGCCTCTTTAAGATCCCTGCATTTTATTTATTAGACAACTAGTAGGTGTTGATATCGAACCCTCATCACTACTTCTCCAGAGTTAGTCTAGATACTTACTAGGTACGCGTTGATTTACATACTCATGATACACTTCTACACTAAATATGTAGGATTTGACAAGTCCATTTGATGGTCATCTTGGCGCGTAGGCGCAACTACTGATAATACTTTATGATGAACTGCATTTCATGCTACGGGTCGCAGCCCACAAAGTCTCCATCTTAATTATTTACTCTATCTTGTCTATTTTATATTCCAGACATATGTTGTATTATTATATTTGCATTCTTTAATAACGCTCATGCACTAGTGACACCGAGTTTGGGGATACTCCAATGGTTTTTTATGGTTCGGGTCATCTTTTATTTTGCATCTTACTAATATTTTAAGTATTCATGATTTTTAAATGCATTGAATTCTTTACATAATAAAACTTATGATTTCAAAAATAATAAAATGAATAATTGAATTGATAGTTCACCGTTGGCTTGCCTAACAGTGACGTATGGCGCCATTACGACCCATTGTTGAAATTAGGTCGTGACCACTTGGTATCAGATCTCTAGGTTCACTTGGGTATCACGAGTCATGGGCGAGTCTAGTAGAGTCTTGCGGATCGGTACGAAGACATATGTACTTATATTCGAGAGGCTACAAGGCTGTTAGGAGCACTTCCCTTATTAATTCCTCATCATGTGGTTTGGTTCCATTGAAGCTTATGCCTTCATTTCCTTCCTACTCATTCTTATACGATGTTGAGCACTCTCTATCAATTGGGCATTGAGGAGTTGTAGTGGTACTGCAGATGTGGTACAAGATGTTTCTTCTTGCGTATTCTGGTAGGTTATTATTATTGTCTTGTGAAAGAGTGATCTGTCGTTTCAGCCTAGTGCTAGTGTTGCTTATGGTTTTGAGGCATGCATAGTGTATTATGATGTTCATGCGTTGTTATCGCGCAGTGTTGGTGTACATGGTAAGGTTCTTATTTAGGTGTCGCAACAATGAATGACTCGAAAGAAGGATTACTCGTTCATGGTTTAGAAGTTTGGCATTTTAGTCTGGCGGAGGAAAGTCACTTGGACTATGGATGTTCAGGCCTTGGTTGACGGAGTAGCGAGACTTGATATTTTCGAATGTGGTGGAATTCTCATTGCGGTGTGGTGTCATCGCCCTTAATGGAATGCATTAAGGCTTATCGGTATAATGGCCTCCTTTGAATTTCCTTTGGGTAGGGTGTCATGGGATGTTGCCTAAGCAGCAGTTATTACAGATAATGATGTATGGTGGCTTCATAATCAAAATAGTATTTCTAGTGTTGATGGCTCGAGAGAGATGATCTTCGAGGAGGATTAGAATTGGTAGCAATTTATTATTTTGGGTGCTACAGAGATGGATTATGATTGGAGGCAGTATTTGGGCAGCGAAGGATGAGAAAGGACATTATGGGAGAAGTCTCGCCGAGGTTGAATTTCTAGAGGAGTAATATGCTTCAGAAGATGGTCAACTAAGTTGGGAATGTTAGCGTATCGTATGGATTTCGTGGTAGGATGGCCACATGCTTCCCAAAAGCTTGGCACAATTATGGGCATGGTGAACAATGGACTATGTCAGTGTATTTCGTTTGAGATGGTGGCTTTGTGCTTCGGATGTTTGTATATGACGGAAGGAGTTACTTGGGAAGTAATATGACTATGGGTTCTGGATGCATCGCTGGTCCTTCATTTGATGTTGATAGAAATGAACCGCTTTCGGCTGGTGGGAGAGCGTGGGCTCAAGAGGATTAACCGAATTTGTGATGGCTGTAATCAGGGCAATGTTGTTGGAAGATGTCGATAAGGGGTTATACAGGTGGGCTATCTCCTGTGAGGTGTTAGGAGTTGCATGATTCCTAGTAAGGGTCCTCTGAGGAACTTTATTCTCTGTCCAACGTGAAGTACATACTACGATGTGAACTAGAATCTCTTGAATACCATGGTGTAGCGGACAGGGGGTCGAGTGTGTCTTTGGAGATGATAATTCATGCTATGTTATGCAAGTTTAACAAGTAATTGCGAGGGATTTAGCGGGAAGACGGTTCAAAATCATGGTAACCGAGGAGGAGGAATCATTGTGAATTATGGATTTATGTAATTGTGGTTTGAAGCTAAGTGAGGGAGCCCACCGTCTATGATTGGGTCACAAGGTTGTGTGCCTTGGTAGTATCAAGTTATCGGTACATTGGTAGATTAGTTATGACTAAGGAAAGAAAACATCAATGGTAATTCGGGCAAAGGTCTTGATGATTATGTGCTATATTTCGCCTTATCGATTCATGTGCAGATTTTTTGATGACACATAGTTTATGCTTCTTTGGAAATGTTCATGTGCTAGCAGAGCTCCAGTGTTTAGTTATACATTCAGGACCAGGTCAGAGTGGGTGACTCTCAACAATGGCTCTAGTGGGTTCAAAAATTAAAGTGCGGTGTCTAAGGATTTTGTGTTTGTTATGTGGATGGGGAATTTCTATGTTATCATCGGATCTACGGTATAGTGTTAGAGAAACAGCTTCGGATTCGTAGAAGGTCTTCCAGAATGGGTGTATCACTTGGAGATACTATGGAGTGCACGAGGAGGGTTTGAGATGGCTTATGGGTATTGAGACGATGTGGTCTCGTGATTTGGGTCACTCAAGATGAGTGTTGTTTGAGATCTGTTCTATATTTGAATAGGACTATTATTCCAAGGGCAAGTCAAGAGAAGATTGGGAGAAGTTGAGTCAGTTAGTTATGGTTTGAATCAGCATGGTTGTGGAAATGATAAGTTCCTTCGGTATGTTAAGCTATACAAGGGATTCGTGGCGGTACGTGCGAGCTTGACAGCCACCGTAATTCGATTGATTTGGAAGTATTTGATTCTGATGGCCTTGTTATGTGTAAATGAATCCGAAAGAGTTATGGCAGTTTGAACCACGACTTGAGGTTTGTATTTTCTGCGGTTATGGGAATTCGGTTGCGTGTTGAAATTATTCTTCTGAAATGAGTTGGGTGAAAGGGGTTATAGCCAATAAAGTAGTTATTCTACTGGTGGTTCATGGGTTATGATGAAATTCTTGTACTCTCATATAGCTTCATGATAGGTGTAGTGAGCGGCATGGAAATTGGAAGTTCAGGATTAAGGTTACTGTTCAGTTTTGATAAGAATGTCCCAAGCTCGGAGGAGCGGGGAAAGGATTCAGATGTTCAGAGTAAGCTGGCATTATCTTAATGTCACCTAAAGACAGTGTTCTGCGAAAGAGGCATTGTGCATTAGTTTGTGGATTCTTAATTAGCATTACAGAAATAACATGGTCGGTGGCCATTGATGTTCAGATTTTGCTACCTGGTGCGGAAAGTTATGGGAGTATATCCTACGGGAAGATCGTGTAAGTGTGATATATTAGTCATTTGATTATTAGAGACTGAAATCGGGTATGAAGATTCTGTTACTGTCGCTAATTGGAGAGTTTATCTTTGAGGACCGCTCTATTCCATTGGTTATGGACGGTGGGAGTTTGTTCCAGATTGAACAGCTGCTCGTATGTGTCATGAATGGTGTCATTGTGGATATTTGAAATATTACTGGCCCGGTATGGGATAATCGGAATTGGCTTGAGATCCGTTGGTAGGTCTAATGTGAATGTATACTCTACATCGAGTCGGATGTGTTCATTTAGCATAACATTGCTTGTACATGATTCTTCGGGAAAAAGGGATGATATTCCTAGAGTCGTTTATTTCAGGTGCTACTCTTTATGCCATATTGGTTGCGAGGCGGCTCGATTATTCACGTGTGTGTTGTGATCCGGCGTGGCTTGTGGTATTATATGAGCAAGAAGGCTCTCGAGATGCACGCCATTCATTGCACCTTAGTCGTGCTTGGCTTTTGTACCGCATGGCATGCTTTTGGTCTGTATTCGGGCATTTCGTAGGTAGGAGCAATTTGGCTCGGTAGATACTTCTTTATTGATGGTTATGTATGGATCAGGTGGCATACCGCCACGAGTATTATGTTTGGATCGGGTTGCACGTTGCAACGGTATCATGTGTATATCGGGTTGCACGCCACAACAGTGAGATATTGAGTACGGTCCCTTATACTTATTTTGTGTGTCTTGTTTCTCATCTCTGAGCTAGGTTCATAGCATCTGTGTGTCCGTTTCATTCGCTATGCTGACTGGGTAGTTCCTTGCCGGAGCTTGTTCTTCCTTATGGGTCATATTCGATTGTATCTTGTTGGTGCATTGATGGCGACATATGAGATTTTAGATGGTGTTTGAGGTATCTTATTGCCCGAGCAGCTTGTACTGGGTCAGATGAGGTTATTGGACCTAAGATCAGTGCAATCGGGTTTATGTATGGTATATTAAAGAGAAAATATCACTATTCAGTTCAGAATGAGGTAATGGATCTTGTCAAGCGGAGAGACTCTATGATTTATTGATTTGGAAGGTGGTTATGAGCATCTACAGGTTGTTTTCATCGTTGCAGTATCGTGAGGGTTGGATCAGGGCTTATGCACGTTATGAGGTATACTACGGACATGAAGTTAGTGGATTTGCAGCTCCTACGGTTGGAGGGAATTATGTGGTGCATTGTGTGGTTTCTGCATGGGTGCATGATCATATTTGGTATAGTAAGTTGAGATTGATAAGGTGTTCGTATGTTAGAATCGCATCTTATGGAGAATTCTGGATGTTGGAATTTGGTTCTAACACTTGTTGGCTAAGGCATAAAGGAAGGATCTTCAGTCTGGCTCAAGCTAATGTGCTTGTGTGGGTTGTGGTGGCACGGGTAGGTGCACGAGGCGTTAAACAGTGATTTTGGGCAACTCTGAAACCGTCCTTGGCACGTTCGAGGACGAACATATGTTTAAGTGGGAGAGAAGGAAATAACCTGACCGGTAGTTTTGAGCTCTATCACATACTTCATGTTTTATGACTTGTATCTTCACTTCATGTTTGATGACCTACATGTGTGGTCTGAATTGAATTTCAGGAAGTTCAAAGTTGATTCGGATGGAAAAATCTCAATTCAGAATTTTAAGTTCGAAGAGTTGACCAAGGTTTGAGTTTTGAGTAAACGACATCGGAATCGGCATTTGAAGGTTCTAATATGTTCGTATGATAATTCCGGACTTGGGAGTAGATTCAGGTTGAGTATCGGGTGGTCCGGGAGTAATTCGGCGCTTATCGTGGAAAGTTGGCATTCTTAAGGTTATAGAATTTTCAAAGTTTGATTTGAAGTGGATTTTGGTGTTACCGATGCCCGTTTGGGGTTCTGAGATCTGGAATAGGTTCGTATTATGATTTGTGACTTGTACGTAAAGGTTTGCGTCATTCCGAGATATGTAGATATGACTCGGACGTGTTCGTCGAAATTTGAATGTTGGAAAAATGAAAGAAGGATTTTGGTCGTTGATTCATGATTTCTATGTTATTCGTTGTGTTTCGAGCATTTAGATAAGTTATTGGGATTGGTTGGCGCGATTGGACAGGGTCCCGAGGGCCTCGGGTGTTACTCAGGGTGGTTTTGGATCATTTTCCCTTATTTTGCAACTAATGGTGTCTGGTTTTGTTCTTCGTGAATGCGAAGGCTCTCATGCGTTCGCGAAGAAGGATTTTTGAGCTGCTTTGATTTTTTCACCGCGAACGTGACACAGGGGTTGCGAACGCGACACAGGGGACGCGAACGCGGTGAAAAGGCTAAGGTAGCCTACGCGAACGCGATAGGGAGTCGCGAACGTGAATAAGGATGAGGAGCTGGGGCCTGGCAAACATTAAGCCTTTGCGAACGGAGCACATAGCCAGCGAACGCGAACAACATGGATCAGAAAGCTTCGTGAAAGTGACGTGGAGGTCGCGAACGCGTAGAGTAATTTTTGGGCAGTGAGCTTTTATTTCGGGACTTAGTCTTTTTTTCTCTCATTTTCATTTGGTTGGGCGATTTTTGGAGCTCTTGAAGGGGAGGATTTCATCATTTATTATGAGGTAAGTTATTCCCACTTGTTGCAAGATAAATATATGAGCTACATATGGATTTAAACATGCAAGTTTGTAAAAATTATGGGATTTGGAAGAAAACCTAGAATTTGGTATTTTTGGATTTTGAGCACGAAATTAGAAATTGAATTAGGAATAAAACATATATTTGAGTTCGTGGTGTTATGAGTAAAGTTTATCTTCAAACATTTTCAGAATCCGGGCACCTGGGCTCGAGGGTTGACTTTTTGACTTTTTAATCGGAGTTGGGAATTGTTGTAAATTAGCTAATTATGAGTGTTGGAGTATATTATTATTGGTTTGCATGTTGTTTGACTAGTTTCGGATCGTTTGGCTTTGAATTGAGGAGTTAAAGAGGCATTGGAGCTGGTTATTAGAATATGGGAGCAAGGTAAGTCTCATGTCTAACTTTGTGAGGGGGAAACCACCCCGTAGGTATTAAGATTTGTTATGTGCTACTGGTTGTGAGTGCTACGTACGTACGAGGTGGCGAGAGTCCATACGTAGCTAAAAGCATATTTATGTCCGGGTAGACTTAGGACTTTATCATGTAATACTTGAATTATTCGAACTCATTTTCCTAGCTTAATTAAGTGAATTTAAGATTGAAATTGGTTTGGGAATATATTAAGCCGAGCTTTATCGCCTTGAGTTGTTTGGCGAGATATTTAATAAAAGGTAAAAATCATGTTTACTTTATGCTATTGTACCTGTGTTGTAAACACGTGAGTCACAATTCGTTAAGTTTCTTCATTTCCTGTGGTTCGGGCCGAACACCTCGTAAGTATATGTATTTATATGAGAGCATCCATGGATCGGGCCGTACGACCTCGGTATAATTCGTGCGTAAAACCGTTATAAGTCTGAATGCCCACGCGATTACCCTCTTAATTAAACTTAGGAATTATGTAATATTCTCTTTATGACCTGGGATCGGAGATTTAGTTGATGGTTCCTATTTGTTGAGATAGCATGTGGCCTTAGGGGGAATTTTAAAAAATAATATTTGTTAAAGGATTTCATAATCTATTGTTCTTTATTCTATTGATCCTGTTATATTTCATGCCTCTTTATGATCCCTGCATTTTATTTATTGGACTACTAATAAGTGTCGATATCGACCCCTCATCACTAATCTCTGGGGTTAGGCTAGATACTTAATGGGTACGCGTTGATTTACGTACTCATGATACACTTCTACACTAAATGTGGAGGATATGGCAGGTTCATTTGATTGTCATCTTGGCGCGTAAGAGTAGCTACTGCGGAGACTTTATGGTGAGTTGCATTTCATGCTACGAGTCGCTGCCCATAGAGTCTCCATCTTAATTATTTACTTTGTCCTGTCTTTTTTATATTCCAGGAAGATGTTGTATTATTATGGCATTCTTTAGTAGACACTCATGCACTTGTGATACCGGGTTTTGGGATACTCCAGTGGTTGTTTAAGTTTTAACTTGATATTGCCATATTTTATTTTGCATCTTACTAATATTTTATATATTCATGTGTAAGGACCCATACGGTCGTTTTGAGAATTAGCGTCCCGTTCGGCGGATTGAGGTCTCGAGCAGCTTCGTATTATGTGTTATGACTTGCATGTATGGCCGAGTTCAGTTTTCACATGATTCGGGATCAATTGGGAAGAAAGATTCTTGTTTTAGAAGGTTAAGCGGTAAGAGTTGACCGGAATTTAACTTTTGTGTAGACGACTCCGAAATGTCGTTTTGATGATATCTATAACTTCGTATTGTGATTTTGGACTTAGGCATGTGTCCAAATATAGATTTGGACGTCTGTAGGGGAATTTGAAGCATTTCGGCGAAAATTGAAAAAGTTGAAGTTTTGGAAGGTTGAGAGGTCTAACCGAGAGTTGACTTTGGTGATATTAGGGTCGGAATGTGATTACGAGAGTTGGATTAGCTCCGTTATGTCATTTGGAACATGCATGAAAAATTTGACGTCATTCTTGGTGGATTTGATATGTTTCGGCGCGTGTTTTGGAAGTTGGAAGTTTTTGGAAATTCATGAGTTTGATTCGAGGTGGGATTTGTATTTTCGATGTTGTTTGATGTGATTTGAGGCCTCGACTAAGTTCGTATGGTATTTCAGGATGTGTTGGTATATTTGGTTGAGGTATCGGGGGCCTCGGATGTGTTTCAGATGGGTTACGGGCCATTTATTCATGCTTTAGAGTTGATGGTTTCTGGTGTGACTGTTGCTCTTCGCGATCGCGAAGATGAAGTTGCGATCGTTAAGTGATTCTGGGAACTCATTGTTTTCGTTCATCGCGTTCGTGACATTTTTCAAGTGATCGCGTAAGGTCCAGTTAGTTTATCGCGCATTCGCGTAGAGTTGGAGCTGGAAAGGGCATCAGGAATTTGTTCTCCGCTTTCGCATCAATTTGTCCGTGATCGCGTAGTAGGAGGTCGTTATGTTTTCGCGTTCGCATCTGTTTGTTCACTTTCGCGTATGGTTATTTTTTCAAACTTCATTTTTGTTCTTCACGATCGCGTGCAATGTTCCGCGATCACGATATGTTATATCTGGGCAGAATATAAAAGTACTCTAATTCGAGGGTTAGTCATTTTCACCATTTTTTAAATTGTGGACCTCGGATTTGAGTGATTCTTTGTGGGGTTTTCAAGCAAATCATTGGGGTAAGTGTTCTTCACCCGAAATTCATTATGTTTCACGATTCCATCTTTATTATTATCACTAAATTAGTGGTTTGAGTTGAGGAAAATGGGGAATTTTGTAAAAATCTTTTAAAATGGAAAATGATGATTTGAGGGACGAATTGGTATCGGAATTTGATAACTTTGGTATGGTTGAACTCGTATCAAAATGGGTATCCGGGTTTTGTGAATTTTCTCGGGTTCTGAGGTGCAAGACCGGGGGTTGACTTTGGTGTTGACTTTTTAATTCTTGTTAAAGATTGAAGCTTTATTATCCGGAATTATTTCCTATGAGTTTTATTTATGATTTGAAGTTATTTTTGGCTAGATTAAAGCCGTCCGGAGGTTGTTTCACTCGAGAAGGTCATTTTAGAGTAACGGTCTAGCTTTTTTGAGGTAAGTATCTTGCCTATCTTTTAGTGGGGGAACTACCTCTTATGATTTGAGTCATTTGTGCTAATTGTGTCATGTGAAGGCCGTGTACGCGAGGTGACGAGTACGTGCTCGGGCTTAATTGTGGAAATTTGACCGTTTAGAGCTTTTAGGTTCTTATGTTCATTAGATACGAAGTTATTTTGTCATGTTAAATCCCCCATTTACTAGTTTCACCTTTACCTGTCTTATTTAGAATTAATTGCTTCATCTTCTACCCTTATTGTCGATTAAACTCTTATGTGCCTTAGCTGAAGTTGTTACTTCTTTTATTGCCATGCTATCCTTCCCTAATTTCTTATCCTTAATTGAAATTATTATTATCTTTTCTAAAATTTGTCTATCCTTAAATGAAGTTATAATTATCTTTTCCGTAATTGATTATCCTTAATTGAATTTGTTGTATCTAATCCGTAATCGCTCAACCCTAAATGAAGTTTTGTTGACTTATCCTTATTTGGAATTATTGATTCGTGTTATCCCTCTTATCGTCCAATTGTACTTTTGCGGAATCATTTCTACACATTATCTCTTCCTTGTTGAGTTATTCTTGTTGAGACTATTATTCCCTATTGTGTCCTTCTTTGTGACCTCATTCTTCCGTCTCTTTTGTTCTGAAGTTCCTAAGTTGATTTGCTTACCGCATTCCCGTGTTATTGTTAAGCCGAGGGCTATGTGTGCTTGTGATATTGAAATTGTTTTTGAGGAAATGTTGTCACATGTGGGCACATATTGTGAAAGTCATTTATTTGAGTTATTATGTTTTGGCACAAGTGTTGTCACGACCCAAAATCCACCTAGTCGTGATGGCAACTAACCCAACCCATCAAGTAAGCCAATTAGCAACTATCAAATTTAGATGAGATTTATTAAGAAAAGAAAGGATAGTCAGGTAAGCCAATTAACAACTTTCCAATTTAGATGAGATTTATTAAGAAAAGGAAGGATAATAAAACTGCTTTTATACAAGAATTCCCAAGGATTGATAGTACAAATCATGAGCTTCTAAGAATAGAATTTACAAAGCTGGTATGAAATGAATACATCATCTGTTCGAAATGTACATAAATAGATTTTTATAAATTTAAGGCTACCATGAACAAGAGGCAGCTACAACCGGAACGCAAGTACGTCTTCGAATCTCACTCCCGTCGATCACAGCAACATCAACATCAAATATATGCACGCAATGTGCAGAAGTGTAGTATGAGTACAACCGACCCCATGTACTCAATAAGTAACAAACCTAACCTTAGGTTGAAAGTAGTGCTAAGTTGGAACACATGTCAAAGTCCAACACCAATAACCAACAACAGCTCATAACAATATAATAAAAGTGATACAGGAAATAACTCTCAAATAAGATGTTCAGCTCGTTCACAGTTCCAGAAAATAGACATGTTTTTCAAGTATAACAGTGAAAACCCAAATCTTGTACCGAAAACACCAAAATATGAGTAAGTTTGTAAAATTGTGATTTTCCTTCCAAAACTTTTCAACAGGTAAATGTTTCATTATCAAATTGCATGAGGAAAAGTACATCTCTATGCCTACATTTCAATGTGTATGAGAAGTCATGAATGACATAATACCGTACAGCATGAGGAAAAATGCGTCTCTATGCTTGTATGTCAAGTGTGCATATCAATGCAGCACCACATAGTGAACAACTATATGCATACTCTCAGAATATCAATCCACTCAGTCCTCCCAATCACTCGGAACTCGCACTCAATAGGTACCTGTGCTCACCGGGTGTGTGTGCATACTCTGGAGGGGCACCTTCAGCATAAGCGCTATAATCCGCACGGACAACTCACGTGCTATAATATCAATATCTGGATCTTCACGGACAACTCACGTGCTGCACGGACAACTCACGTGTTGTAGTATCAATATTTGGATCTGCACGAACAACTCACATGCAACACAGACAACTCACGCGCTATAGTATCAATAACCTCACAATCAGGCCCTCGGCCTCACTCAATCATCAATCTCTCTAGCCTCTCGGGCCCACAATGCCATGAAACTAGCCCAAAAATGATGATATGATGTGTTAATATATAGAAACAGAGACTAAGATATGATATGAAATGAATGAACATGACTGAGTATGAAATTGCAATGTAAGCAAATAACTCAACAACAGTAATAACCTCAGTGGGTCCTAACAAAATGAGCATGTATCCTAGACATGATTTCTAACATGGATCACAGCTCAATAACTCTAGTATGTAGAGATTTCATGATTACAGATAAGTTCAGGTAACTACACCGCACCACAAAAATAACGGAGTTACAATTCACACGGTGCACGCCCACACGCCCGTCACCTAGCATGTACGTCACCTCAACAGCAAACATATAACATGAAATTCGGGGCTTCATACCCTCAACACCAAGTTTAGAAATGTTACTTACCTCCAACAAGCCAATTCTAATACCGATCAAGCCAAGCGATGCTCCAAAATACCATCCCGCGTGTACCGACCTCCGAATGGCTCGAATCTAGCCAAAAGAAACTCAATTATATCAAACAAAGCCCAAGGAAACAATCTCAATTGATAAAGGGAGAATCTTAATCAAAAACCCAAAATCGACCCAAAAGCCGAACCCTGGCCCGCGCCTCGAAACCCAATGAAACTCACATATCTAACAACCCATTCAATTATGAGTCCAACCATACTAGTTTCAATCAAACCCGACTCTGAGCCGACATTCAAAACTCAGAACCTCACTCTATGAGACTTTAGGCTAAAGTCCCCAATTTTCTCTTTAAAGCCCATAATCCAATTACCAAGATGGAGATAAAATATCGAAATATAATCAAAACCAAGTTTAGAACACTTACCCCAATCCTTGTGATGAAATTTGCCTCCAAAATCGCCTCAATCCAAGTCCCACATCTCAAAATATGAACAAAATGACCAAACCCTCGAGTGATTAATCCTACTTGCGCTTCTGTGATTAACTGTCCGCATTAGCGGACTCGCATCTGCGCCCATTCTTCTGCAGATGCAGAAACACCAGAACCAGCATACCTACAGCAATGCAACATAAAACGAAAATGAGTTGAACCTCGTCCGAAACTCACCCGGGCCACCCGCGACTCCGTCCGAATATACCAACAAGTTCCATAACATAACATGGACCTATTCGAGGCCTCAAATCACACATAACAACATCGAAACGACGAATCACACCTCAATTCGAACTAGAATGAACTTTGAACTTTCAACTTCCACAATTCGCGCCAAAACATATAAAATCTACCTGGAATGAACTCAAATTTTTGCATACAAGTAATAAATGACATAACAAAGCTACTGAAATTTCCGGAATCAGAATCCGGACTCGATATCATAAAATTCATCTTTCGGTCAAGCTTCCAAATCTTCAATTTCTTACTTTCACCATTTCAAGCCAAATTCAACTACAGACTTCGAAATAAACATCCAGACATACTCCTAAGTCCGAAATCACCATACCGACCTAACAGAACCATCAAAACTTCGTTACGAGGTCAAATACTAAAAAGTCACACTTAGTCAACTCTTCCAGCTTACAGCTTCAAACATGCAATTCATTCTTTCGAACTAATTCAGAAACACCTGAAAACCAAAACCGACGATTTACACAAGTCATAATACATCATATGAAGCTATTCAAGACTTCAAATAGTAGAAAGGAGCGTAAATGCCCACAAGACCGACCACATTCTCCCTCACTTAAACATACGTTCATCCTCGAACGTGCCAAGAGTTGTTCCTAAGCCTTAAAATTACTATGTCATCTTACCACGTACATACCCGGGGGTGATTCCATGCCACCCTATTCCATATAAGCCTGACAACACAACATAATTGAAGATCATTACTTTAACCTTAGTCCGTAAAACTTAGAACCCAATTTCCAACATCCAGAATTTCTGACAAGACCCAAATCTCGCATCTATACACTATATAAGTATGAACAAGTTGTATCAAGCCATAACCATAACCCTAGATATAATCACATAACATACTACACAACTCGCATATTCGGAGCACCATTCCCGATCACAGTAACTACTCAAACCAACCTGGCACTAGTATTGAACCTCATATCAAACAAAACCTCGTTCCAAAACCTTCATATACTGCCGATAATGAAAGAAACACGCAGAATCTCATAACCACTTATCAGATCAACAAGTCATGGATCTTCCTCTCCTTAGACAAGAACTATAGCCAATTTCTAAGACCATACATCATAACCGGACAAAGGCCATAACCAAAGTGCAATCAACCATTCTGAACCCCAATAGCCATTCCGTTAGAATTCTGCTATAAGGCCCAAATAGGGCCGCACTATGTGTGCATATAACCAACAAATCCAAACCCCTCGTAGCATAGAAGAGTAACACATAGATCATATCAGAGCACGAATAAGCTCCACTCTAACCGAATGGCACATCCCCCCAACAATAGCAGTACGGAGTCGACCAATCCTACCTGGTGTAGAATACACATCCTCGTTGGGCCTACCAATGGGCCCCAAATCAACTCTAGTCCTCTACAAATAGATAAATAATTCTCAGAAAGTCCACAATGACCTAACCATAACATATACTATCATCTGGATAGCTTTGGCCACGTTTTCACAGTCCACAACCAGGAATCAATCCGATTCTGAGAACTTCTGGTCTCCAAATCCGTAGAACCCACGAATCACTATATCTTATCCCAACTCCAGCACTCGAATGACTGTCACATCTTCATGCACGATCATCCCACTCGGAATAATTCCTTAATTCTTCTGTGCCACATAGCAAAAGTTCGAATATCAACAGTCTACCAACTATGGGAGTAGTGCAATACCGATGAACATCTGTAAGTCAAAACACTGTGCACTTTTTGAAACGTACACTCTCCTCAGGCAATACCAAATAGTTATAGCATTCATCTCAACCTTGGAAACCTTCCATGCTGCCTAATAATTCATGACCTACCCTTCAAAACTGAACTGCGACTTTGCACATACAAATCTCGATTCTACACAACACACCGTTGTTATCATGCCATCATATGAAAAGTATGAGAATCTTATAAGCAACTCTGAGTCCAGCAGAAATACATACTTAATTAGCCAGGAACCTTCCATTGATCTCATCCAAGAGAAACTCACAACACGCAACACGCTCCCTACGCCAACAGGAATATACACCTCGAACCGTGGTAGAAATCATTAAGAACACTTTGAAATTTATTTTCCCATATCCCAACCATCAAAACTGAGTCCCTCTAACTCAACCACGCCACGCAGTTAGCCAAAACACATGAGCATTGCCACGAAACACCTGTAGAGAATCACTACATCATAAGTACCCCAAGGAACCAATCGTAACTATTACCTTGCTGATCCAACCTACTACCACGTTGTACTATTTCTTTGAGTACCTTCTGAATTACCCTCAAGGTGACACTTCTTATTGCCAAAACACCATGATCCTTAACCAAAACTCGCCCCGCGAGATCCTAAAATAAAACCATACTGCCCTAAGGCCCATAAGCCGTTGTATTTCTTCTTAAGCACCCCAAAAGTACCACAACCGAGACACTCACTCTGAAGAGACCTTCAGTGAATCCAAAATTGTTTCTTTCACCTTCCTGATGCTAAAATGTAGAATCCCTAACAATATAGAAATGCCACAAGCCTCGACACCATCTAACTTAAATCCCAGCTTCTAACCATATACCAATCCGCAAAATCCTCAATTGCTATATATAAATCTTGAATCCCTTCGACCCTTTGCAAGAGCCATCAACTCCGCTCAATCTTAATTGCATCAATCGATGGGCTGAACGACTTGTGCCCCATTAGTACAACAACAGGCAAGGAAGTAACCTTGCCTTAACACAACGGATCAAATTCATACTCCATGCACACTACATCCTTTACACATAACAACTCAATCATTTCCATATACCCATAAAGTATAATATAACCCATATTCAAAAATTCCTTTGCCCGAGTCATCCTCGATCTCAACCTCTGCAAGTCATAACCGATCCACAAGTATGCTTCAGACCAAAACCAATATAACACGTAACCACGCAATCAAATCATCGATAGCAGATCCCCCACTTGGCTCACAGCCATAAAACAAAACACTCGATAACTCTTAATAACCATACTCAATTACTGCCATAGTCCCGCATTAAGGTTCAACTCAATCCTTCATAAGCTCATGTAACGCAAACCATCTAGTACCTCCAATCATTTGCAAATCTCGCATTCATCCACGTGATGACTAGGTCAACTTTATCAACCAAACTCAAATTTAAATCTCAACACATATACCCCGTTAGTAGAAAAGAAACTCTCCACACAACATCATAAGAATCACACCTCCGTAGATTACTCTGCAGGAGATAACCCACCTTCTTAGCCTCAAATTGGCATCTTGCTATACCCTTTCAGAACCACGATCACTTAGTCTCCCTGAGTCTGATCTCACAACAAGACATGAAAATCTGCTTAGTTCCACAGTTAAAACAACATGAAAAATCTTTCGACACACTCATAACCTGAGACTATATGTCCCATCAAGACACAAATCAAGCACCCAATGGCCCTTTTGACATCTTGATATACTCTTCTCGTCACACTCAAACCATCTCAACGCATCCCGCAGTCGCATCATACTCATCATTCAGTCATCCAGCCACTCATCGAGCCATACATTCCACTCATAGCGACACTACCGGATGTATAAGTCCAAAAGTACATGCTCACACAACTGAAATCCCCATGCTCAAGCTATAGTCAAAACCCGGCCTCAAGTCCTCCAGATTGGCCTATCATCAGCACGCCAAAATCACATTCTCGTGCCTCATCCATGGAATCACAAGCCGTCGATGTACAGCCGATACCGAGCGATCATGTGCGCATACAAATGCATGGAAGGAATTCAAAGAGTTATGTTTCAAGATGAATCAATTCCGCACGATAAGGAGAGATATATGGGAAATTTATCCTAAATGCCATGTAGCCTCTCGAAGATAGGTATGTACGTCATCATACCGATCCGCAAGATTCTACTAGACACTTGCCCATGACTCGTAGAACCTATAAACCTAGAGCTCTAATACCACCTTCTCACGACCCAAAATCCACCTAGTCGTGATAGTACCTCACCCAACCCGTCAGGTAAGCCAATTAACAACTATCCAATTTAGATGAGATTTATTATGAAAAGAAAGGATATTCAGGTAAGCGAATTAACAACTATCCAATTTAGATGAGATTTATTAAGAAAAGAAAGGATAATAAAATTGCTTCTATACAAGAATTTCCAAGGACTAGTAGTATAAATAATGAGCTTCTAAGATTAGAATTTACAAAGTTGGTATGCAATAAACATATCATCTGTTCAAAATATACATAAACATATTTTTATAAATTTAAGGCTACCATAAATAAGAGGCAGCTACAACCGGAACGCAGGTACGCCGTCGAATCCCGCTCTCGTCGACCACAGCAACATCAGCATCCAGTATCTGCATGCAAGGTGCAAAAGTGTAGTTTGAGTACAACCGACCCCATGTACTCAATAAGTAACAAACCTATCCTTAGGTTGAAAGTAGTGACGAGCTGGAACACGGGTCAAAGTCCAACACCAATAACCAACAACATCTCATAACAATATACTAAAAGTGATATAGGAAATAACTCAGAAATAAGATGTTCAGCTCGTTCACAGTTCTAGAAAATAGACATGCTTTTCAAGTATAACAATGAAAACCCAAATCTTTTATCGAAAACACCAAAATACGAGTAAGTTTGTATAATCGTGATTTTCCTTCCAAAACTTTTCAACAGGTAAATGTTTCATTATCAAATGGCATGAGGAAAAGTACATTTCTATGCCTACATGTCAATGTGTAAGAGAAGTCATGAATGACGTAATACCGTACAGCATGAGGAAAAATGCATCTCAATGCTTGTATGTCAAGTGTGCATGTCAATGCAGCACCACATAGTGAATAACCATATGCATACTCTCAGAGTATCAATCCCCTTAGTCCTCCCAATCACTCGGCACTCGCACTTGCAATTAATAGGTACCTGCGCTCACTAGGGTGTGTGCAGGCTCCGGAGGGGCTTCTTCAGCCTAAGCGCTATAATCTGCACAGACAACTCACGTGCTATAATATCAATATCTTGATCTGCATGGACAACTCACGTGTTGCACGGATAACTCGCATGCTGTAGTATCAATATCTGCATCCGCACGGAGAACTCACATGCTGCACGGATAACTCACGCGCTATAGTATCAATAACCTCACAACCAGGTCCTCGGCCTTGCTCAGTCATCAATCTCCCCAGACTCTTGGGCCCACAATGCTATGAAACTAGCCCAAAAATGATAATATAGTGTGTCAATATATAGCAATAGAGACTGGGATATGATATGAAATGAATGAACATGACTAACTATGAAATTGCAATGTAAGAAAATAACTCAACAGCAGTAATGATCTCAGTGGGTGCCAACAGAATGAGCATGTAGCCTAGACATGGTTTCTAACATGGACCACAACTCAATAACTCATGTACGTAGAGATTTCATGATTACAAATAAGTTCAGGAAACTACACAGCACCGCCAAAATAACGTAGTTATAATTCACATGGTGCACGCCCACACGCTCATCACCTAGCATGGGCGTCACCTCAACAACAAACACATAACACGAAATTCGGGCTTCATACCCTCAACATCAAGTTTAGAAGTGTTACTTACCTCGAACAAGCCAATTCCAATACCGAGCAACCCAAGCGATGCTCCAAAATTCCATCCCGCCTGTACCGACCTCCGAATGGCTCGAATCTAGCCAAAAGAAACTCAATTACATCAAATAAAGCCCATGGAAATAATTCCAATTGATAAAGGTCGAATCTTAATCAAAAACCTAAAATCGACCCAAAAGCCCAACCCAGGACCGCGACTCGAAACCCGATGAAACTCACAAATCCGACAACCCATTCAATTACGAGTCCAACCATACTATTTTCACTCAAAACCGACTCCGAGCCGACATGCAAAACTCAAAAACTCACTCTATGAGACTTTAGGCTAAAATCCCAAATTTTCTCTTTAAAGCCCATAATCCAATTACCAAGATGAAGATAAAATATTAAAATATAATCATAATCGAGTTTAGAACACTTACCCCAATCCTTGTGATGAAATTTGCCTGTAAAATTGGCTCAATCCGAGTCCCACATCTCAAAATATGAACAAAACGACCAAACCCTCGATTTAAACCTTCTGCCCAGTCATACCGCTTCTGCGGCGTCGCTTCTGCGGACTCTACTAGACAGTCGACTCCTCGCACCTACGTATCTCCATCCGCTTCTGCGCAATCGCAGTTGCGAAGCCAAACGCGCTTCTGTGCCCAAGAAACGCGCTTCTGCTGGGCCGCAGATGCGCTCTATTTTCTGCTTCTACGATGTTCCCCAGCTAAGACTACTTGCACTTCTGCGATCAACTGTCCGTATTTGCAGACTCACACTTGCGCTCAGTCTTTCGCAGATGCGGAAACACCAGAACCAGCATACTTACAGCAATGCAACATGAAACGAAAATGATCCGAACCTCGTCCGAAACTCACCCGAGCCACCCGGGACTCCGTCCAAATATACAAACAAGTTCCATAACATAACAAGGACCTACTCGAGGCCTCAAATCACACATAACAACATCGAAACGACGAATCACACCTCAATTCGAACTAGAATGAACTTTGAACTTTCAACTTCCACAATTCCCGCCGAAACATATCAAATCAACAAGGAATGAAATTATTTTTTGCGTATAAGTCAAAAATGACATAACGAAGCTACTGAAATTTCCAGAATCACAATCCAGACTCGATATCATAAAAGTCAACTTCGGGTCAAACTTCCAAACCTTCAATTTCTTACTTTCGTCATTTCAAGCCAAATTCAACTACAGACTTCAAAATTAACATCCAGACACACTCCTTAGTCCGAAATCACCATACGGACCTAACGGAACCATCAAAACTTTGTTCCAAGGTCAAATACTAAAAAGTCACACTAGGTCAACTCTTCCAGCTTAAAGCTCCAAACATGTAATTCATTCTTCCGAACTAATTCTGAAACACCTGAAAACCAAAATCGACGATTCACAAAAGTCATAATACATCATATGAAGCTATTCAATACTTTAAATAGTAGAAAGGAGCATAAATTTCCAAAACGACCGGTCGGGTCGTTACACATATTATTATTGAGAGAATTGTTATGTTATTTGTACGAGGTTTTTGTCGTGCTGTTGTTATTATTGATATGCATGTGATGGTATAAGGTCTGAGTATTATAATGCATGCGGTGAGATAAGGTGGGCTTGAAATGCCTGGCTGGTAGGAGAACTACTAGAAGCCATGCGGTGTGATAAGGTGGGCTAAAACACGGGATGCTATTTCGAGAAAAATGATTTTTGAAACTAAATGTAAAGGCTCCCGCGGTGATAAAAGGAAAGCTTGTGATTCACTTTATGATTTGAGACTACGAGGCGGTACCTCGGTAGGGCTCTTGTTGACATTTCCAAATTCTTTGTACTTGTCTTTGCTTGTTGTTTCCTTAGCATACAATTAATTATTTTTCCTCCGTGTTGCACTATTTACACAGTTCTATGTAGCTAATGATGTTGTACTAGTCGTTGTTTCAACGCCATTGATGTCTTTATTACACTGTACATTTCGTGGTGATTGTTTCTTATGTGTCATTCATTGCCTCTACTCTTATTTGTTGACTTGAATTGTGGTAGAACACTTGCCCAAGCATACACGTAACTAAATCACCCATATTGGTTATAGAAGAAGAATCCTGGCGTTATTGACCATTATATGTACTCTTGTCAACTTGCCTTCTGTGTGAGGATTGTTTAATTGGCACGCGAGTCGTCCGTGCGGTAATGAGTTGTAATGTGGGCACAAGATACCAAGTGATTAGGATTCATGAGTTGGGACCCATGAGCTGTGATTATGAGGTTCGGTACCTCGTGAAAAAGCTTGAATGGATTTGGTGTGCAACCAATTTTTCTTATTTGAGTGGTTGCTGGCTTTCCTTTATTTGGCTTCACCAGACTTAGACTGTGTTCAGCATACTCTACAACACTATTTCCTGACTGCTTCCTGTTAAATATTGTTGTTACTAGTGTATCATTGCAAGTATTGTTTTGTATTCCTTATTCTGCGTAGCTTTATATTAATATTGTTTCTCTATTAGTTCACCTTCACACTTGTACAGGATGTTTAGTCCGGTAGTTGTCTTGATTGTCTCTCGTCACTACTCCGCTAAGGTTAGTCTAGATACTTAATAGGTACCGTTGTGGTGTACTCATTTTATACTTCTGCACATTTTTGTGCAGATCCAGGTACCTCGGTTATTGTTAATTTTTAGCTAGCTAGTCGAGCATTGCTGTGGAGACTCAAGGTAAACATACCGTCCCATTCGCAGGCCTCGGAGTCACCTTCTGATATTGTACTTGTACTGTTTAATTCTATTCCGAACAGTTATATTTAGGAAGTTTCTATCAAACTCAGTAGAGCATATGACTTGTACTACCAGTTTTGGGATGGTAAGTTTTGTATAAAGATTTCTATTTCATATTTATCAATTTATGGCTGAATTCTTCGATTAATTCAGTAAGTGTTAGGCTTACCTAATCTTAGAGACTAGGTGTCGTCACGACGTCCTACAAAGGAAAATTGGGGTCATGATATCACGATTTTTAAATGCATTGAATTCTTTACTTAATAAAACTTATGATTTCAAAAATAATAAGATGAATAATTGAATTGATAGTTTACCATTGGCATGCCTAACGGCAACGTTGGGAGCCATCATGACCTATAGTGGAAATTGGGTCATGATAATTTGTTTCTTATTTTTGCTATTATATTATTTAATACTTAACATATCGCACGATTCAAAACTGTCACGACCAAAAATCCAATTAGTCATGATGGCACCTAACACAACTCGCTAGGTAAGCCAATTAACAACTATCCAATTCTAATGATATTTAATAAGACAGTTAAAGATTGAAATTATCTGAATTTTATACATTTCCCAAGGACTGGTAGAACAAATTATCAGCTTCTAAGAATAGAGTTTACAAAACTGAAATGAAGTAATTACATCATTTGTTTGCAAAATACATTAACCGAGTGTTATATATCTAAGGCTACCATGAACAAGAGGCAGCTACAACCGGGACACAGGTACATCCTCAAATCCAGCTCCCAACGAACACAGCAACATCAACAGCCAACATCTGCACGCAAGGTGCAGAAGTGTAGTATGAGTACAACCGACCTCATGTACTCAATAATTAACAAACCTAACCTTAGGTTGAAAGTAGTGACGAGCTAACACAAAGGTCAGGTCCAACACCAATATTCCACAGCAGTTCATAATAGCATAGTACAAGTAACAAAAGAGGTATCTCAGAAATAAAATGCTTAGTTCGTTCACAATTCCAGAAAAAAATAGGCATTGCTTTTCAAGTATCTCACTGAAAACCCAAATCTTTTACCGAGAATGCCAAAATACGGGTAAGTTTGAAAACTGTGATTTTTCCCAAAACTCCTTTCAATAACAAGTAAGATGTTTCATTTTCAGATAGCATGAGGAAAGTACGTCTCTATGCCTACATGTCAAGATACAGGTAAAATCATAAATTTCACCAAAATCGGGTAGCAGAAGGAAATGCATCTCTATGCATGTATCTCAAGTACGCATGTCAAATGCAATGCGTCTCAGTGATAAGCTCATGTGTTGTTACACCCCATGTTTTCGTACATGGAAGTACGCCATAAGTAAATTGATATAAGCTCGGAATTGATATGTTACATTCCGTATTTTCGTATGTTAAAGTTTCATCGTAAGGTAATCGACGTAAGTTCGGGAATGATATTATTGTGAGATTATAAGTATTATGCTATTTCAAACAAGTTATGAGTAAATTCGTGAAGGTGAGAGTGTAAGCAAATCAAAGAAAATAATTTTCGTCGAAATTTGACATTTTAGGATAAAATACGGTCCGAGCTAAAATACCTGATACTTATGGACTAGTACCATACAAAGTATCACATGGTCATGATAGTAAGGCATATAAGGTATGTTAAAAGTGAGTAGCATTTTAAATAATTCAAGATAATACTTAATTATGCGAGTAATTGATTAATTACCGGGTAGCAGGATATTACCTAATTAGTTAATTAATTATTAGATAAGATCAAAATTCCCACCCCATCCCACCCCCCACATGGCAGCAAGCCCCGAAATCAAACAAATGACTCTTAGTCATTGTTGATTAGGTGGCAACTTAGTATGATAGTCAATGGACATTTCATTTCTAAAGTGTTGAATACAAGAACACTACAGCAAACGTTAGCAATTCCTAAGCTTTCAACAAACATTTCTTGCAATAATTCATATAAGCTTTCAACATCAGACGTTAACAATTCCAACAAGAATTATTAGCACCTTAGCAACGTGAAGTTTTGTGGTTCTAAAGGAATACGGTGCAACCTTTTTCAAGAATATTATACAAATTTTTCCCTATTCCAGGTATGTTAAGGCCATCCCTTCTTTCTTTTTGGCATGATCCCTCATGTGGTATTCTACTTATATCACGGAAGCCTTCTGGCTCAGTTATCTATGATAGTATGATACTAAAAGGTATGTTATGATGGTACTCGGTTGAGTAAGGTACTGGGTGCCCGTCGCGGCCCATCGGTTTGGGTCGTGACAAAAGTGGTATCAGAGAAGTTCTATCCTAGGGAGTCTACAAGTCGTGTCTAGTAGAGTCATGTTTATGGGTGTGTCGTGCACCACACTTATAAGCAGGAGGCTATAAGGCATTTAGGATTGTCACTCTTTCTTCTTACTCTAGATCGTGTCATAGAGCTCAATTGTAAGAACTCAATTTCCTAACTCTATCTTATGCATAATACGACGATGCCTACATCCAGAAAGACGGTTGGTAAGAGATATAGCTGTGGAAGAGTTGAGTCAGAGGAACTCGATTTTTGCATCATCCTAACTTTATCTTATGCATATACTAAGATGTGTATGTTTCTTGATAAGGATCCCTAAGGAAAGAATGCAAATCCACTCTTACGGTAAAAAGGAATAAGGAGGGAGACACAAGTTTCAGCAAGTAAAAGAAGCAAGGTGAAGAAGGGTACGAGGCACCCAGTTAATGAAAATTATCAGTATTACAGTTCTGGCAGAAAAATATAAGCATTGTGAGTTACCCTCAACAGTAACAGAGGTATGTATAATTGGCCACACCCATCTCAGTTATACCTTATTGGGGGCTAACAGATGTAGATTTAGAAAAGGATGGGATATCAGAATCCGGCTGGGGTTAGAGTAACCCAAAATGGTGAATTGATTGTTTGCGTTAGTTGACATTTACGAAGGATAGTGCAAATGTGCTAACAGGTCTCCTTGTGAGACACCCAAATGGCGCACTCTAAAATAGTACAGCTAGATATGAGTGCTACAAAGATATGCACTGGAAGCCTGGAAAGGATAAATATTATCTTAGTATGGCTCTCGTCCCTACTAGAGAGATAATGCTAGGCAACCCGAAGAGCCAGTGGATGGAGCAAAGGGGAGCTAAAAGCAAAAGAACATCTTGTTGAAGTTTTCAGAATAAAGTGATAGACAGAAATGTTAGCAGGAAATAAGAAGAGAGTTAATGAAGCATTAAGAGTAAGATATTATACATGGATGACAACGGTAGATCAAAAATTGACAGTATTATAGAATCTATAGTCAAGTGAAGGAAGAGACAAGAGGTGACAGGCCTTAAGACAACAAAAAATTATAGGCCATAAAGTCATATCCTCACTTAGAGATATAAGTTCGTGACTCCAACGCAACTACCGGAAGGAAAGGTTAGACCCCAGAATAGTAGGAATCAGTATGGGCTAAAGATAAACTAAACATGAATTAGGGACTGAGTGATTGGATAATAGTCGGCATCATGAGAGTTTTAGATTTCATTCCGGCGATAATAGAATGGACAACAGAAGAAGATTCATGAGAAATTCAGAGAATGGTCGTTTAGGAAGACGCTTCCCTAAAGCAAGTAGTGTGAGCAAAGTTAAGCTTAAGGGACTGTATGTGCCAGTTATACTAGGTGCCTTCCTCATGAGTAAGAAATTATTTTATCCTTGGTACAGAAGGATTACCGTAAGGTGAGTAAGGGTCATCGATGATGTGAAAGGATGCCAAAGATGAAAAGGTAAAACATCTATAGGTAGATCGTCATAGCTCCAACTCTTACTACTCCCCTAAAGGGGGAAATATGGAGTGATGTGGCATTAAGTCAGAATTAAGTGGTTCTAGTAATTATGGTATGGTAAAGAAAGAATGCGACAAAAATGAAAAAGGGATGAGATTGCACTTATTCAAATCCTATAGATATGCTACGATACCAGAGCATTACGCAAACACGATGCCAAGGAGAGGAAGTAAGGGTTCCTGCCCGAGATATCATTGATTAATAAGGAACCAGTGCGAGAGGTAAGTTAAGAAAAAGGAAATAACCCAAGAAAGATTACGCAGAATATTGATATGAGAATGGGCCAACGAGTAATCAGTAATTGATTCAGGAAGAGCCTAGTTATGGCTAAACATGAGGGTATAGATGAGTTAGCAGATCGTGCAAGATAAACATAGTAGCACCCGATATGGTGAATTCAGTCTCACAGATATGACATCATGATCCTTGAGAAATATTCAGATAGGAGTTGGGGTAGTTAAAGGTACCATATGAGTGTTACTGAAGTAAAAGAGAAAGCCACTGGGAAGACAGTCAAAATATTAAGTTCAGAAGCAACCCTACAAGCACAAGAGCGTAAACTACGGATAATTATAGGCGAGAAAGAACATCAATGAAATACTAGCCGAGAAAGTAAGGAAGGAAGCTTTAACCTAAGTTGGGTGACCTAAGGAGGAGATGGTCTTATAATAACAGTCTCACAACAACATTGTATGCACTCCATAAGAAAATGTCACCTGCTGTGGCTAATGAATGGGAAGTAAAATCAGAAGTGATATTCAAGATCATATGAGTTGTATGGAATTCCGATATGCCTGGGCACGAAGATAAGCTAAGTGTGCAGGCAAAAAGGGGGCGGAAAGACCAGGAAAAATAATTGCTTACGTTTGAAGAAAGCTGAGATGGAACAAAAAGAATTATTCGATTTATGATCCAGAGTTAGTTATGTTATGAAAGCACTTAAGAGTTTGAAAGTTTTATACATGCAGCATATAGAGCCGTAGAAGATTCCGGCATAAGTTAAAAGAAAGAATTAAGCCCAAGTCATAGATGAAGGATTGTATTATTAAAGGATTGTATCATGGATATTCCTCAGTGCCCATGAAAGGCTAAACATAATAAATAATACCATGAACCGTAGATCGAGAGGTAGCTTAAGCCTACATAAAGGCTGATCAGAAGAAGGAGGAAGCTAAAGAGTTACATCAACGAAGTAAATCAGAAATCTGATTATTAGACACAGAAAATTATAGAAATCAAGATTGAGAACATTACGGGATCACTCTTAATATCAGAGGTACTAAAGGGATAGTACAACAACCATATTCTATAACGGCCCTACGATAAAGCAAATAGTACCAGCCTCATAAGAAGTCAGTACGAAGCTTCAAGTTATGGACGTGAATTATACCTATGTGGAAGGGAGGTCATGAAAGAGATAGAAGATATGATGCGAGATTTTAAGGTAAGTAAGCTAAAGGTGAACAACATACAAGATACTCAAAGGCAGAAAATCGTGAATAGTCCATGCTTCGGGTAAAAGGCTAGAAGCACTGGGATTCAATACCCAGGAATGATAACAGCGTCGTCAGTAGCGTACCTTCCAGCCTATGGTTTTTAAGTACCGAGAGACCTAGTCAGGAGAATAAAGAAGAGTTAGAGACGATGTGATGTTTCGCTTGATCTTCCAGAATAACACAAGGAAATCTATGGTGTAAGCAAGTTGAAGGAAGGTTGTGAATAGTATAAATAGATATGTATAGGTCGCAAGCTAAAGTATAGTAAAGCGACAAAGTTTTATGACAGGAGAAAAAACGAGAAAGGGCGAGTGAGAAGATGACGAGAATGGATAAGTCCTCGGGATTAAGCCCATGAAAACAAGAGAGCTAATGGTTTCTCTAAGTTATAAAAGTTCAGTATAGCCTGAATGAACTCAAAGGAGTCTAAGACTAATAATATCTAAGTTATAAAATGGAATGCTACCCTGGTAGTGGAATAAGGGTGTGATTGTGATAGACAAATGATGAGGTTTGGGCCTTCGACTGAGTAATGATTTGAAGAGGATTTCATGGATTGTACGGAATTAAAAATGTAAGGTGAATCACATTGGGATGCTATAAAATACGATTATTGAAGTACAGTATCGCCCCTAAGTGGATCAGGAAAATCACTTCAAATATTCCTTGATACAGCATAAGCCCTAATGGCAATGTATTACGTAAGAAGTTTCAAGTTATCAATTGAAGATTATAGATCAACACTGAGGTGAATCGACAATGGATGGATAAAAGATACAAAATACGAGATGAGATTAGACCATCATTCTTAAGACGAACAGTAATGAAGAAGCGTTAAAAGACTTGGCTTTATGCATATGGGATAAGTAACAAAAGTAACCTGGAGTTCTGTATCAGACCTCAGTAACGATAAAGTGAAGTAAGAATTATGGTATAGCATGGCCTACTTAGATGTAGTAAAGCTAATGGCGCCCAGAGGGACAGCTTGACATAATTTTGTATATGTTCACTAAGTGAGGCCTAGAGATTGGCTAAGAGTTAGAGGAAAGGGGAGAGAAGCATCGCATAGGCGCACATACAAAGTTAGATTCGTACAGGCTACATGATAGAAGGTAGCAACAGCTACGAGATTAGAAGGATTCCAACTACAAGTCGTGGTGTTAGAAAGAGGCTTAAAGGGGGGAATGCCCTGGCCTTTGGATTTATTCAAAGAATAGTTGCCTAAATGGCAAGAAGAGTATTAAAGTATTCGGAAGAGCTATGGGTTATGAGAATGATAAGTGCATCAGTCAACATTCGAGGACGAATGTTCCAAAGGGGGAAATGATGTTACACCCCATGTTTTCGTACATGGAAGTACACCATAAGTAAATTGATATAAGCTCGGAAATGAGATGTTACATTCCATATTTTCGTATGTTAAAGTTTCATCGTAAGGTAATCGACGTAAGTTCGGGAATGAGATTATTGTGAGATTAGAAGTATTATGCTATTTCAAACAAGTGATGAGTAAATTCGTGAAGGTGAGAGGGTAAGCAAATCGAAGAAAATGAATTTCGTCGAAATTTGACATTTTGGGATAAAATACGGTCCATAGCTAAAATACCCGGTACTTATGGACTAGTACCATACAAGGTACCACATGGCCATGGTAGTAAGGTATATAAGGTATGTTAAAAGTGAGTAGCATTTTAAATAATTTGAGATAATTCTTAATTATGCGGGTAATTGGTTAATTACCGGGTAGCGGGATATTACCTAATTAGTTAATTAGTTATTAGATAAGATCAAAATCCCCACCCCATCCCCCACATGGCAGCAAGCCCCTAAATCAAACAAATGGCTCTTAGTCATTGTTGATTAAGTGGCAACTTAGTATGATAGTTAAAGGACATTTCATTTCTAAAGTCTTGAATACAAGAACACTATAGCAAACGTTAGCAATTCCTAAGCTTTCAACAAAAATTTCTTGCAACAATTCCTATAAGCTTTCAACATCAGACGTTAACAATTCTAAGAAGAATTATTAGCACCTTAGCAACATGAAATTTTGCGATTCTAAAGGAATACGGTGCAGCCTTTTTCAAGAATATTATACGGATTTTTCCCTACTCCAGGTATGTTAAGGCCATCCCTTCTCTCTTTTTGGCATGATCCAAATGATACAAATGAAATGAGCAAAATACGCAACTTTCAGAAATGACTCTATTCAAAGAAATAGTAGGGGTGTCTATATTCTTGATTCCCCACGTGAATTATTATTATATCTTCTGTTCATGGGTCTCAAAAAATAAGTATTTGATAAAATTTATCCGACAGGCATATTATTTTTATGACATTCCGAGAAAATCTTATTAACGTATTTCTTATGCATTTCATGCATTTATACATGTACATTGACCCATGACCAGATGGCGTTATATACGCATATATTATATGTATATGGGATATGGGAAGAGGTTATGGCATTATATACGCACCACCACCTGATCAGCTGGTATACGTTGATGATTTGCCCACAGTGGCCGAAATGATATGATGGAATGCCCTCAGAGGCCTGATGATGTTATGAATGCATATACGTATGCATGGTATGAAATTTATATGCATATGCATGACATTATAAAAATGAAATGATTCACAAAGCTATGCAAACGTACATGTCGAGTCTTTTACTCCATGTTTCTCTCATGTCTATTATTTAATAATTTTCATTCCTTACATACTCGGTACATTATTTGTACTGATGTCCCTTTTTCCTGGGGACGTTGTGTTTCATGCCCGCATGTCCCGATAAACAGGTCGAGAGCCCTCCAAGTAGGCTATCAGCTCAGCAGAAGATGTTAGTGTGCTTCATTTGCTTCGGAGTTGCTTGTTTGGTTAGTATGATTTAGACGTGTATTGTTTGGTATGGCGGGACTCTGTCCCGACCTTTATGAAAATAACGCATCCTTAGAGGCTTGTAGGAAGATGTCATGTACGTAAAATATTGTATGGCCTTGTCGGCCTATGTTCAGTGTACAAGTGATTATTTTGGTCTTATAGGCCCGTATGTCTTATGTATAAGTTGGTATTACACTTGGTATTCTACTTATTTCACGGAAGCCTTCTGGCTTAGTTATCTATGATAGTATGATACGAAAAGGTACGTTATGATCGTACTCGGTTGAGTAAGGTACCGGGTGTCCGTCGCGGCCCATCAGTTTGGGTCATGACATGTACTCACACTCTCAGAGTACTCAATCTCACTGTCTCGTATTCCCTCTCACTATGCTCAATACTCAACACACTCAATCACTCAGCATTGTACAATACCTGCTACGGCGTGCAGCCCGATCCACATATGATCATAAGGCCCGTTGCGGCGTGCAACCCGATCCATATACATATATATAATCAACTGCGCTCACTGGGGGTGTGCAGACTCCGGAGGGGCTCCTACAGCCCAAGCGCTATAATCCGCACGGATAAATCATGTGCCATAATATAAATATTTGGATCCGTACGGACAACTCACATGCCATAATATCAATATCTCGATCTGCATAGACAACTCATGTGCTGCACGGACAACTCACATGCAATAGTATCAATATCCTCACAAACAGGCCCCCGGCCTCACTCAGTCATCAATCTCTCCAGTCTCACTCACGGGCTCACAAATGTCATGAAACTAGCCCGACAATAATGATATGATGTATCAATAAATAACAACTGAGGTTGAGATATGATATGAATGCATGAATATGACTGAGTATGAAATATCAATGAAATCAGTGAAATGACAGCAAGAAACGACCACTATGGGTCCTAGCAGTATCGTCATAAAGCCTAAACATGATATCTAGCATGATTGACAGCTCAATTACTTTATCACATGGTGAAAACACGGACATCAACAAAGTATGACCACTATACAATGCCATGAAAACAACAGAGTCCCAATTCACATGGTGCACGCTCACACGCCTATCACCTAGCATGGGCGTCACCTCAATACTAATCACATAAGACGTATTTCGGGATTTCATACCCTCATCACTAAGTTTAGAAGAGTTACTTACCTCGAACAAGCCAATAGCAATGCCGAGCAAGCCAAGCAATGCGCCAAAGATACCATCACATGCGTAGCGACCTCCGAACAGCTCAAAACTAGCCAAAAGCAACTCAAATACATCAAATAAAGCCCAAGGAAACAATTCCAAATGATAAAGATCGAATCCTTAATCAAAACCCAAAATCAGCCAAAAATACACCAGGGCCCACACCTCGGAACCTGGTAAAACTCACAAAATCCAACAACCCACTCAATTACAAGTCCAACCATACTAGTTTCATTCAAATCCGACTCCAATTCGATGTTCAAAACTCAAAAATTCATATTATGAAACATTAGGCCAAAACCCCCAATTTCCTCTTTAAATTTCACAATCCAATTATCAAAAATGAAGGTAGTTTCATGAAATATAACCAAAACCGAGTAAAGAACACTTACCCCAATCCTTGTGATGAAAATTGCTCCAAATATCGCCTCAATCCGAGTCCCATATCTCAAAATATGAAGAAAGAAACAAAACCTCGATTTTTATGGTTTCTGCCCAGCATTTCTTCATATGCGGTCAATTCGTCGCATCTGCGACCACCGCTTTTGTGGTGAAACTTCGCTTCTGCTAAAGCAGCCTGACCAGCAATCCCTCGCACCTGCGGTCTTTAAGCTGCTTCTGCGATCGTACTTATGCGCACTTGAACCGCATCTGCGGTTGCACAGGTGCGTCCAAGCACCCGCACATGCGATCCTCACGCCCAGCTCCCCTTCACGCTTCTGCGACTCCTCTGTCGCTTCTGCAACCATCGCACCTGCGCAAACCAGCCATAGGTGCGATCACACCAGAACCAGCAGCTTAGCAAAAATCAAAAAATGCAATGAAATGATCTAAACCTCGTCCGAAACTCACCCGAGCCTCTCGGGACCCCGTCCGAACATGCTAACAAGTTTCATAACACAATACGGACCTACTCAAGGCCTCAAAACACACATAACAACATCAAAACGACGAATCACACCTCAAATCGAAATCTATGAACTTGCAAATTCAATAACTCGTGCTGAAACATAGCAAATCAAAAAATTCAACTTTCGCCATTTCCAGCCTTATTCCACTACGGGCCTCCAAAAAATCTTCTGGACACGCTCCTAAGTCCAAAATCACCATACGGAGCTATTGAAATCATCAGAATTCAAATCTGAGATCATTTACATATATGTTGACATTCGGTCAACTTTTCCAACTTAAGTTTTCAATTATGAGACTAAGTGTCTCATTTCACTCCGAAATCCTTTCGGACCCGAACCAATTACGCCGGCAAGTCATACAACAACTGTAAAGCATAAAGTGAGCAGTAAATGGGAGAACGGGGTTGTAATACTCGAAACGACCGGCCGGGTCATTACATCCTCCCCCTCTTAAACATATGTTCCTCCTCGAACATGCCAAGAGTTATTTCCATGCCACCAAATTACTATTCCATCTTATCACGCATGTACTCGGGGGTGATCCCACCTCACCCTATCCCATATAGGTATGATAACACCACATAACTGAAATTTCTTAATTCAACCTAGCTCATAAACCTTAGAACCAATTTTTTTTTTTAACATCCGGAATTTTCAAAAAGATTAGAATCTTGCATCAACACTCTGTATAAGTCTGAATAAGTTGTACCAAAAGCCGTAACCATAACTCAAATACTCAAAACTCAAATACCCCATACGTCAAATGCTCGTAGCAGTGATTTCTAATCGCAGTAGCTGCTCAAATCAACCCAATACCGGTAACAACCTCATATCAAACAAAGCCTCGTTTTAAACCTTCATAAACTGCCAATGACAAAAAAATATGCAGAACTCATAACCATTAATCAGATCAACCAGTCATGGAACTCCCTCTCATTTAACAAGAACTATAGCCAATTCTAAGCTGACTTTCAATATTATCCTTCCAAACATGCTGTAATCAAATCCGATAGTATCCATCCTAGGTCCAATGACCTCATCTCATCCAATACGACCCCTCTAGTGACATGACACACCCATACAATCTAAAGGAACAACCCATGCAATCTGTGCACCAATAAGCAACATTCCAAATGTACTCAATCATGGAAAAATGACTCAGACGAGAGAACTATACCGCAAGCTCAACAAGTACCACCACAATCATGAAAAAATGACTCAGACGAGAGAACTATACCGCAAGCTCAACAAGCACCACCACAACGCAATGCTAAGAACCTATCACACACCGTAGAACCAAAATGCACGAATCTGACACAAGGGATCATATCTCAATATAACTCCGCTGCAAAGTGTGACCCCATCCAAACACTGATCCATATGAAATACCTCAGTCACCATGCTCAAAATCAATCACCACGCGCAATCTGACATCAAGTACTCAAAGTGGATTACCACAACCATGGAGAAGCAGATGACACAATGCCACACAAAAACAGAAAGAACATAACTCATACGCCATCAACCATGCAATACCTAATTACTCATCTCGCTCAAAATTTGCTATAAAGACCAAATAGAACCGCACCAGATGTTCTTATAACCAATGAATCACAACTCCTCGTAGCAAAGAAGAGTAACTCACATATCATATCAGAACACGAAAAATCTCTACAACAATCGAATGGCGCATCCCTCAACCATAGCATTATGGAGCCAACCAATCTTACCCGGTGTAGAATATACATTCTCATTGGGCCTACGAATGGACCCCAAATCAACTCTACCCACAAATAAATAAATAACCCTCCGAAAGTCCACAATGACTGAGTCGTAACATATTCTATCATCCTCTGACTAGCTTGACCTCATTTTCACAGTCCACAACCATGAAACAATCTGCTCCTGAGAGCTCCTAGTATCTAAATCCATAAAATACATGAATCACCACATCTGGTCCCAACTCCACAACCGGAATGCCTGACACATCTCTCATACACAATCATCCCATGACGAATATTTCTCTAATTTGTCCGTGCCACATAGCAATATTTGGAAATCAGCAGTCGATCAACCAGGAAAGTGCCTCAATACCAATGAAGTAATATCATTCATCTATTCATCTGAAATTCATCCATGTTGCCTAAGAATTTATGTCCTTCCCTTCAAAACTGACCTGTGACCTTGCACATGCAAATTTCGATCCCACGCAACACACCACATCTATCATGCCATCATATGAAAAATATGAGAACCTCATAATCATTCTGAGTCACAAGTAGAATACATATCCGATCAGTCAGAAACCTTCCATTTGATCTCATCCCGGAGAAAATCCCAATATGCAACATATTGTTCACGCCGGTAGGAAATATATACCTAGAATCGTGGTAAATAAAACTATTGAGAACTCTTTGAAACCCATTTTCACATAACCAAGCTATCAAAACTGAATCTCTCTAACTTAACCCAGCCACGCAGGTTGCCAAATCCCAAGAGCATTGCCACGAATTTCTCTAAGTCCCTTCCAAATTGCCTTCAAATTGATACTTCTCCTTGCTGGAACACCACGATCCTTAACGAAAATTCAGCACACAAGAGACTCTAGTATAAAACCACAACGCCCTGAAGCCCATAAGCCGCTGACTTCCCTATTAAGCACCCCAAAGCACCACAACCGTGACACCCACTTTAAAGACACCAACTCTCTGGATTTCCCCACTAGCGCCCAGCGTGGGGAGGTACGCCTGTGCAATATTTACAGAGTAAATGTCCTATTTCGGCTAGGAAAAGGTAATTTTGTTTGTGCCCGATCGTACTTGGTATAAATACATAAAAAAATATTATTTTTTGAACTTTTGACAGATATTCGACCTAAGGAGGCTAAGGAGGAGTTGGAAGAACACGAGCACAAGGATTTCATCATTCCTTCCTCACTCAAGACACGAGTTTGGATTGAATTTATGTTTTTCTCTACTTTAATTTTATTTGTGATGAATTGCTTCATATTTATGGAGTAGTACCCTTCTTTAGGGTTTGATGGATTTGGTATATTGATGATTGTTTGTGGATTATACTTCTAGTTTTATGTATTGAAGCGTTGTTGGATGATTTAACTGTTGCATATATATTCACTTGTTCATGTAATCGAGAGATGCATAACTTATGATATATTTGCATTATATTGTTGGTTGAGTTCATAAATTCTTCTTAGTAATCGAAAGCGGCTAGTTGAATCATTGATTAAACCTAGTTAGGAGGATTATCGAGAGAGGTTCTCCTAAAGACCAATTCACTAGGCATTCTTGCATATCTTCACGTGCTTAAATTGGTTCATCTTGTGAGGTTAAAACTTAATCGAGAGAGGAGTTTTTGCTGAACGTTTGAACTAATAATTGAGTGAATTCGAGAGACTCACTTGAACATTAGAAGTGAATTATCTAGAGTTAGATCCCAAACAATGCACCTATTCTATCAACCCCTATTTTCTCCCACTAATAACCTTCTTTGCTTATTCCTTTTTTCGATAGTCATTAGTCAATAGCTTTAGAGTCTTAGTTAATTTAGTTATTAATCATATAAATCTCGATTGTTGATTCGCCTCGATAGCAATCAAGCTAGAAACTACAAGAATACTGTTTAAATCCAATCCATGTGGATACGATATTATACTATACTATCTTTGACTAGCGAGCATAATTTAAGTGTGTGTTCCGAGCTCGTCATCGAGCCCTCAAATCACATCAAACAACATCAAAAATACGAATCGTACCCCAATTCAAGCCTAATGAAACTAAGAAATTCCAACTTCTACAAACGACGCCGAAACTTATCAAATCACGTCTGATTGACCTCGAATTTTGCACACAAGTCACAAATTACACCACGGACCTACTCCAATACCCGAAACTCCAATCCGAGCCCGGTAACCACAAAGTCCACTCTCGGTTAAACTTCTAAATTTTCGACTTTCGTCATTTCGAGCCTAAATCTACCACGGACCTCCAAATCACTATTCGGACATGCTCCTAAGTCCAAAATCACCCAACATAGCTAACAGAACCATCAAAACTCCATTCCGGAGTCGTCTACACATAAGTCAATATCCGGTCGACCTTTTCAACTTAAGCTTTCAACCTTGAGACTAAGTGTCTCAATTCATTGCGAAACATCTCCGGGCCCGAACTAACTACCCCGACAAGTCATATAACAACTGTAAAGCACAAAATGAGCAGTAAATGTGGGAACTAGGCTACAACTCTCAAAACGACCGGACGAGTCGTTACACTTAACCTCATGCTTCACTACCCTCCTTACAACTCTCAAAACGACCGGACGAGTCGTTACACTTAACCTCATGCTTCACTGCCCTCCTTTTAATATAATATAGATATATATGTTTCACTACCCTCCTTTTAATATAATATAGATATAGATTTTATTTGTCTAAATCTATTTAGATTATGTTTTAAAAGTACCAAGTGACATTTTCTCAAAATACCACTTGGCTTAACCTCATGCTTAACTACCCTCCTTTTTATACAATATAGACTAGAATATAGATATAGATATATATATATATAGATATCGATTTTAACTTATAGGAAAAAATCCCCAACTAAAATCCCGGAGGCTTTGCCACAAAAGCAACCGAGCCTTTCAAACCCTAAACATACCAGAACACGGCGTTTTCCCCACTCTTTACTTCGCATTCCACAAAACCCAATCCTACAGTACTGATAACACATAAACCAACTGGGCCGCACACTCCCTATATATATTCGTATCCAACTCACAAAAGAAACATTCACATCCTCCATTATTCTCTCACATATATACTTACTCCAAACAGAAGCAAACAAAAGAAAAATAAGGGCAATCCAACCTCCATTATTTCGCCCACTCCAACCAAAAACTCAACTGCTTTTTGCGTTTCTTGATTTCACGTCAACCATGTCGGGACCCCATCTGAACGGAGCATATTACGGCCCATCAATTCCGCCGCCGTCCAAAACCTACCACCGCCCAGGCCACGGCGGCGGGTGCTGCTGCAACCCATTCAGCTGCTGCTGCGGCTGTCTCTTCAACTGCATCTGCACTTGCATCTTCCAGATACTCTGCACTCTTTTGGTCATCGTTGGTGTCGTAGCCTTTGTCCTCTGGTTTATCCTCAGGCCCAACAAAGTCAATTTCCACGTCGCTGACGCCTCACTTACCCAATTCGATCTCTCCACAAAAAACAATACCCTTTACTACGATCTTGCTCTCAATGTCTCCATCAGAAACCCCAACAAACGAATTGGGATTTACTATGATTCCATTGAAGCTAGAGCTTTGTTTCATGGCCAGAATTTCTCTAGTACAAATCTTGAACCGTTTTATCAGGGTCACAAGAATACTACAGATCTGAAAATAGTGTTCAAGGGTCAGAATTTGATTATGCTAGGGGATAAAGAGAAATCTGATTACAGTGGGGAGAAGGATTCTGGGGTTTATGCAATTGGGGTGAAGCTTTACATGCGGATTAGGCTCAAATTTGGTTGGATCAAAACCAAGAAAATTAAGCCGATGATTATGTGTGATTTGAAGGTTCCTTTCAAGTCTAATGGTACTACATCTTCTAGTACTACTTTTGAGAGAACCGAATGCCATCTTGATTGGTGATTTTACTTCTACTTTGGCAGTCTTCTTAATCTTGGAGTTTTTTTTTTTTTTATTATTTTTTTTTTTTATCTCTCGATATTCTTTGGATATTAGGGGATATATTCTTGAAATTGGGTTATTTTCCCTTTTTCTAGTATCGTTTTTGGACTATTGAAATACTATTCATCCACAGACAATGGTATGATCTTGCTTTTTGGATAATTGTTTGTGAATAAATAATGATTTCTTTTAATTTTTTCTCATTTTTTGTTTTTGCGTTTCTTTTGAAATTTTTTGTTATGAGTGGATGTGCTTGCTTTTTTTAATTCAATTTGGAGATCTAAGTGGATTAAGAAGATAATTAAGTTGAATTAATAGTTTATCCAAATAAAAAGTTGTCCTGTTCCTTTTAAATTAAGTCTTCACAATTAATGGTCAAGTTGCACATTAATGAGTAATATTCCCGTTACAAAAGAAAGTTATAAATGACCCCTCGGAACAGACAATTGATTCTCTGTGTTTAAATTTTGAATTTGAATTGTGCCTTTCGTTTTTGTTTTGTTTTTGACTTCTTTTTAAATTTTTTTAAATAGCATCTGAATATAGTACTGTTATGGTTTTCCACGTGTGCAATTTATTTTATCTTCTTAAAAATTCATTGTCTTCCCTTTTTAAATGTACCATGTTATAAGAAAAATCAAATTATGGTGGATGTCTACTCTTTCTCCATGATCTTGTCAAATGCTTAATGACATATTCAATGACATATTTTTCTTCACTTTTCATGCCTATATAAAGGTCTTGTAATAGATAGGAAAATACACACAATTGAAGAAGAAAATCTCTTCATTCTCTCTATCTCCATTTCTTGTTCATGTTTTACTAAATTGCTTTTATTTCATAACAACATGTCTTGTTTATGTTTTACTAAGTTGCTTTTATTTTATAACACGTTATCAGCACGATTTGCTATTTTATCCACACTTCCTACAAGAGATAACAGAATTGTAGACTTAGCTTCGTTGAGGTCTTGACTTTTGTTAGTGTGTTATATAGAGTTCATCCTTCAATAGTTTTCATGTTTTGGGACTTTTCTTATACCACACTTATATGGCCATCAAACAGTAAGAATTGCCCTCTACGATCATTCTAAGCGTACAAACAAGGTATGCACATTTCTAATAAATAAGTCAGATGAGGTATGTACATCTAGTATAAATTATAATTATGGTTTATAATTAGTATGCTCCTTCTGTCATGTTCTCACCTTTAACTCCCGTTTTAGTTACTTGGTGATACATGATGGTGGAAAGATCAACATACCAAGTAATTTTTCTAGAATTAATACTTTCCAATTGGACAATATCAGTTGATTGACTAGCTATATTTACTACAAAAGCATGCTTGTGTTTTAAAACTAATTCATGAAAGTGTGTTAGGTTGTCGCTTACATGATGATATCCTCGTAATAATTTAAATGTTTTTTTTTCTATAATTTTATATAGTTTAGATAAATTGATCCTCTCTAAAAGGTTTTGTTAAGTTAGGTACCTATTTAACATAAAAACTATAGCTTTCATTGTTTGGGTGGTTTCTCTGTAGAAAGTATTGGATTACTTTATTTTACCAAACTTATTAAACACAACGATCAAAATGCAACACATGTAATTTGGTTTCTATTTGAGCTAATGTCATCTCGCGGAATTGTTCATATGGTAATTAAATACATGTGCTTCACACTTATAATATGAGGTTGTATTTATTCTTTCACCAACTAATTTTATAGGTTTCTTTTAGTATAGCGAAATATTTGAGCATATCACATGTACGCAACACATTCATACTTTCATATCTTTGCATTAACTTACAGTGTTTAGTAAAAATATTTTTTTCAATTGTATCTAGTGAAATAAAGAACTGGAAAAGTATGTCTTTATTTGCTACATCTCTTATATGACAAAGATAATATTCCAACGTATATATATATGTTCTGACCTTTTACATACTATGATAGATAATTATTAAGGTAATTTAGTAATAATATTTTTACCATAACATGATGTATTTCATTGAAAGCAAAATTGGCATATATCCTAACTAGCATTTTTGTTGCAGAGGAACTGTTTCAAGATTGAAATAGTTATATATGTCTTCTTGAAAGTTAATTTACTTATGCCTATAATTGTGAAGTAATAATATTTTAAAGGCTCGAGTGCGAGTCCTAGTGAATTTTGGCCTATTATGCCAAAGATTGAGGGTAAGATGATGGGTTCAAGTCCCAACGCACTATGTTGATGAAAAGACGTTGGATTAAAGTTCCAACGCATTATGGCCTAACATGCCTTTATATGGGTAAGACATTGGGTTTGAGTCCTAATGCACCATATTGATAATAATAATAACTAAAGAAAAAATAATGTAATTTTCATAAAAAAGCATGAAGCTTGTCCCACTTGATTTGCTCCATTTTTGAAGTGAATGTGATAGCAGTGCATGATAAGTCTAAATAAAGTCAAGTGGTTGACCAATGAATGTGGGCGTGCGAAAGGCCAAAATAATAATAGTTATCACTATGGTAATTATAAAAAGGGAGAAATTCTTTGAAGAGAATATGACTTGTGATAAACATTGAGATTGCATACTCATTCCTGAAAGTGAATGTGAATATATATATATGATAAAGATTATGCATAATAATGTACTTGTGCATAGTTGGATAAATACTACAACTTAGATAAATACTACAACTTATCTCTAAGGGAGGTTTGAGACAAAGAAAGATAATGAATATTATTGTGTAGTTACATGAATATATCATTGGTCGCATGTATGTGATGCGCAAAAAAATATATTTTCATGCCTTATGAATGTTATTAAAAGCAAAATTAAAGCAAGAAATTATTTTGCTTGTGATGATTTTGAACATGACAATTATTATGATATGATTCTCTTTGTGAAAGAGACATTCATTATATGGATGGTGTGACAAAAGATCTTGTAGTACAAAAGCAGTTAAGAGCTCTGAAAGAACTAATTTGTTACTACCCGGATGAATAAAATTATTCATGACATTACTATTGTAGTAAGTCTCAAAAGAAATATTTTGATTTAAAAATATATTAGCCAAAGTGGTTGGCATATTGAGACTATAAATGAAAAGAAGATTGAATATCTTTATATTACTATAATCATATCGGGTAAACATGAAAGGTTACCTGACTTTTCTTCTATTTGTACTACACAAGTATAAGCATGATGATGCAATCACAAGACACAAGTAAACTAGAGGTTTACTGAAACAAATATTAGTTGGCATGGCCGGTTGACCATCTCGGTTCAATTATGATGCGAAAAAAAATTAATTGAGAATTACATTGGCATATATTGAAGAAATATAAGATTCTTCAAGAATTCTCTAGTGTTGCTTATTTTCATGATATACCAGTTAAGGTTGGGATTGAATCCCTTGATTTTTGGAACGAATAAAAGGTGATAAATATATGGGGCCAGTCACCTTCCATGTGGACCGTTTACTATTATATGATTTTAATAGATGCATCTATTCTATGGTCACATGTGCATTTGTTATCAACTTGTAATTTGGCTTTTGCAAGATTGATTGCTCAAATTATTAGAACACAGTTCCAGAATATAAATTATGATGATTTATCTTGATAATACTGGTTTAAATCCAAGTTGGTTTAGCAGAAATTGTATGCCTCCAATTAGATCTAAACCATTGGTTATGAGAACAAAATTGCCAAAATAAAAATTGGCATGTGATGTGTTATTTAATATACAACATCATTTGTATGCATCTAGCAAAGTTATGATAAGTTCTTCGTATCACAATTGGTTCAGGGTCAGGAACCAAATAATTTTCATCTGGAAATATGAATGTGTTATATGATTTAATTGTTCCACCATAATGCACAAAGATGGATCCCTAAATAAGACTAGGGATATGTGTTGGTGATCCCAACAATAGGGGGAGAAAATGGACAGCCGAAAAAATAATGCATGTAATGAATTATTATGAGTACATCGAGATCCTCGTACGAGAAAATGTGAACTTGAAGTTCAAGTGATAATTCATTTGCAAAATATTGCTGCGTATTTGCTGACCTAAAGCTAAATGTCATATTCAGCTGCTAATGTTCCAAATAAAATAAAGTTCATAACGCATAGAGTCCATGGCATGCATAAACCATAATAGACTAATCGGTTCCAAAGATAAAACTCCTTGAAGAAGGAGAGGAGCAAATGTTCAAGATGGTCATAATAAGGAGGCAAGTACTCTATAAGAGCACTACAACATAACACTTCATAAGACCTCATGAGAGAGGCTCAGGTACCTGAAAATTATAAGATAAAGAGATCTCAATAAGTTATGCCTTTATTGGGTAATAATAGAACCGATATAAAATGACCGTCGACGATATTGTTAATTTAATGTAGCGCTCAATATTATTTATATTGACGAGGATCTTGAGTTCAAATCTTTCATGAAATTTGGACAGATAAATAATTGGTCAAATGAAAAATACGCAATAAAAATTAATTTCACATGAAAAATATGAAGTTGGACGGATAGTCCCAACACTTGTAAGTATAAAGCCAGTGGAGGTATAAATGTGTTCTTATGCGGAAAAAAAGGGTCTAGTCAATAGACATAAAGACGACTTGTGTCACAAGAAGATTTGTAAATATCCTGGCATTGACTATATAGAGACATGTTCTCCTGTGGTGGATGTCGCCATTTCAGGTTTTAATCTGGCAATACAAGAAAAACGTGATATGCGTATAATGAAAATCATTGAAGGATTTAAATTGTTCTGAAGCATAATAAGGTTTTCAAGAAATTTATTAAATTAAGCTTCAAAAATCCTTATACGGATTGAAACAATCAGGGCGCATGTGGTATAATCGCCTGAGTGAGTGCCTGTTGAAAGAAGGGTACAAGAATGATTCAATTTGTCCTTGTGTCTTTATAAAAAGATCTGGATCTAAATTTGTTATAATCACTGTGTATGTTGATGATTTAAATATCATTAAAACTCCTGAGGAGCTTCCTAAAGCAGTAGAGCTTCCTAAAGTAGTAGACTATTTAAAAAAAGAATTTGAAATGAAAGATCTTGGAAAGATAAAATTTTGTCTTGGTCTACAAATTGAGTATATGAAAGATGAAATTTTTGTCCATCAATCAACATACACTAAAATGATTTTAAAGCGATTTTATATGGATAAAGCACATCCATTCCGACCTCATGAAAATAATGAAGAGCTTCTTGGTCCTGGCGTACCATATCTTAGTGCAATTGGTGCACTAATGTATCTTTCTAACATTACAAGGTCTGACATAACTTTTTCAGTTAATGTCTTAACAAGATATAGCTCTGATCCTATAAGGATACATTGGAATGGAATTAAACACATATTGCAGTATCTAAAAGGGACTACCGGTATGAGATTATTTTATGGCAATGATTGCAGTCCTGATCTTGTTGGTTATGCCGATGCTGGGTATTTATATGACCCATAAAAGGTTCGATCTCAAACAGGCTATGTGTTTACATATGGATGCACTGCCATATCTTGGCGATCGACTAAGCAATCAATCGTGGCTACTTCATCTAATCATACTGAGATAATTACTATTCATGAAGCAAGTTGAGAATGTGTATGGTTGAGGTCTATAATACACCTTATTCGAGACAAATATGGTTTGAAGTGTAACAAACTACCCATAATTTTGTATGAAGACAATGCAGCATGCATAGCCCAGTTGAAGGGAGGATTCATAAAAGAGGATAGGACAAAGCACATTTCACCAAAGTTATTTTTCATACATGATCTTCAAAAGAATGGTGATATCAATGTGCAACAGATCCATTCAAGTGATAATATGGTTGATTTGTTCACCAAATCTCTACCGACGTCAACCTTCAAGAAACTAGTGTACAAGATTGGGATGTGAAGGCTCAAGGATGTGAATTGATGCTCTCATCAGGGGGAGTTAATACGCATTGTACTCTTTTTTTCTTACAAGGTTTTGTCCCATTGGGTTTTCCTTGCAAGCTTTTTAACGAGGCAACCAAAAGGCGTATTTCTAAATATATGTACTCTTTTTCCTTCATTAGAATTTTTTTTCCCATAGGGTTTTTTTCTAATAAGGTTTTAACGAGGCACATTATTTATGGACATCCAAGGGGGAGTGTTATAAGAAAAATCAAATTATGGTGGATGTCTACTCTTCCTCCATGATCTTCTCAAATGCTTAATGACATATTTCTATGCTTAATGACATATTCAATGACATATTTTTCTTCACTTTTCATGCCTATATAAAGGTCTTGTAATAGATAGGAAAATACACACAATTGAAGAAGAAAATCTCTTCCTTCTCTCTATCTCCATTTCTTGTTCATGTTTTACTAAATTGCTTTTATTTCATAACAACATGTCTTGTTCATGTTTTACTAAGTTGCTTTTATTTTATAACATACCAAAAATTTGTCACCTTTTTAAAATGATTACTAGTTTTGCATATGGGTTGGTTTGGTTTCAATTTGACTTTTTTTCGTTAAAATCAAATTAAACCAATTATGGTCGGGTTTTCTTTTCCAACACCAAACCAAATCACAATCGTTTTTTTTTCTCGGTTTGACTCGAATTATCGGATTGGTGCGATTTATCGGATTGGTGCGATTTATCGGTTTTCTTTGTACACCCTTACTTTTGCAGTTCAGCAATAAGTAAAGTATACTTTAGGGGTCATTTGATTCATTAACAGAGTTATGCCAAAATTGTAACACATTTTTTACTTTTTAATGTTTGGTTTTAAGTTAGAAAAAGGTTTGTTCGAAATATTATCTTTATTTTAAAGTTAGAAAAAATATATATAATCAAGGATTGTTTGATCTTTTAAGTGTTTTAAAATGCTAATTTGGGTATTATAATTCCATGTTATTGCTTATATTGGAGACAAAAATCCAGTAAAATGCAGAATGAAACAGTCTGAAAAATTTTTAAAATCCCCGTAACCAAACGACTCAATAGTACATAAACTAATATTTTATACGTATAATAACAATAACAACAACTCAGTATAATCTCACCCGTGAGATTTAGGGAGGATAGTTTGTACGCAGACCTTACCCCTATCTTGGGGTAGAAAGTCTGTTTCCGATAGACCCTCCGCTCCCTCCCTCCAAGAACTCTTCACCTTACTCTTGGGGTGACTCGAACTCACAATCTCTTAGTTGGAAGTGAAGGGCGCTCACCACTAGAGCAACTTACTCTCGTCGGATTATTGTTTTATACATATAACACTAGAAAAAAAATACGTACAAGACCAAAACGGGATTTGAGATTTTGATTGGATGAAACTTGTTGAAGTGCTCGCTCTAACAAAATGCAATAGGGGAGGCACGTGGAAGTACTCAAAATTCCATTTCTAGTGTATTTGCCAGAAGAGCACCTAATCGTTCAACACTTGCATTTGTTACTGGATCAAACCTTGTTATGAATAATCAAAAGGTCACTAAATTCCAACGTGTGTATAGTAGGATAAAATAATGTTGGTACTGCCTTTAAGTGGAAGCGTAAGACGTTCTAAGCATAATCTCAGGCAAACTGTTGACTGTAGCTTGGTAAGCCTTGGCCAGAAAAAGACCTGAGGAAAAACAGACAAAAAGTCCAGAATTTCCACATAAGCTCTTTGAGATTTCGAAAAGTTGTATGTTTAATTCAGAAACATGAAGCATTACTTTGTCAGAAACCAACTATTATTCCTTGATATTGTATACCGTCGAAGTCGAGCTCAATTTCGACTTGGTAGATTAGATTTGGAACATGGCGACCACGAATTGAAGACCGACCTCGAATCTTACCGAGTTAGCACCCGAGGTCGGAAAAACTGTCTTCGTAGGAAAATTGAGTCAGGTGTTGCCTTAGCATCGAACGAGATCGAGGATAACTAATAGAAAACCGAAATACCCGCGACCGGACGGATATTACGACGAGAATCTCGGCACGTATCAACAAGGAACCGACAATCAGCAAATCAAGAGATTTTTTACCTTATATAGAATTGTACCTACTTTACTCCTCTACTATATAAAGAGGGTCTGATTATTTGTAAAGTATATTGTAACACGCATCCCAAAGCAATAAACTGTTATTTCTAGTCATTATTATCTCATCACTCTGTTCCGGCACCGATTTTGACTCGAGGGTGACCAACCTTCAAGGCCAAGATTGTTCAACCTGTGTGGTTTGCATTTACTTTTTTTTATATCATTGATTTCAATTTGAATCTGATTTCTCATTTTGTATCAAGTTAGATCACGTATCCTTAAAACCGCGTATAAATTCCATTGTTATCCGATTTTGAGGGTAAACAGTTTGGCGCCCACCGTAGGGCTGATAATAGTGGATATTCGATACAAATCACCATAACACACACTGTTTTACACTTGCCTTTTGAAGTGTCTTTGATTCCAGGCTAAAATACAAAAATGTCAAACTCTTAATCAGCACCTCTGCATGTTGACAACGAGTCCGGTCACTAAGGTGAAAATAACAATATAGCGCCCAGTAATAAGATACCACTTGCTGAGCCCGCTGGAATTCCGATCGCAGATCTGATTTACGCTAATTCGCATGTGGGTATCGATGCAAACTTGCCTACTGACCCCGAAAATAGCGTTCGTGATGGAGCCCGATCGGCAACTCGAAACACGCAAAACATTGAAGGAGACAGGATCAGTATACGAGTGATCTTCGAAATGTTACAGACTCAACATGTGGCGATAGCTCAGTTAAAGAACCAAAGTCATGCACCGAGCAGGGTTGAGCCCGATCCTCCCCGGGAAGTCACCCGCAGGGATGAACCGGTCATAGAAAGGTCGAACAAACACGAATCGGGGGCTAACCCCGAGATCATAAAAATGCTCGAGAAGTTTACAAAACGGATATAATCAGGGGAGAGGAAGATCGAGGCTAACGACAAAAAGGTGGAAACCTACAATTCCAGGGTAGACCAAATCCCAGGAGCACCTCCGATATTGAAGGGCCTGGATTCCAGGCAGAGCGCGGCTCCGAAGTCGATCCCCAAGAAGTTCTATATGCCCAAAATAACCAAGTATAACGCAACGACCGACCCAAACGAGCATGTAACCTCTTATACATGTGCTATCAAAGAGAACGACTTGGAGGATGATGAGATCGAGTCTGTTCTGTTGAAAATATTTGGGGAGACCCTGTCGAAGGGAGCTATGATATGGTATCACAGTTTACCTCCTAATTCTATTGACTCATTTCCTATGCTTGCAGATTCTTTCGAAAAAGCACACGCAGATGCCATCAAGGTCGAGACTAGGAAATCAGACCTTTTCAAAGTCAAACAAAAGGATAACGATATGCTCCAAAAGTTCGTGTCTCGGTTTCAAATGGAACGAATAGATCTGCCGCTTGTCGCTGATGATTGGGTTGTTCAAGCTTTCACTCAGGGACTTAATATTCGAAGCTTGGTGGCTTCACAGCAGTTAAACAGAACTTAATAGAATACTCGGCTATTACATGGGCCGACGTGCATAACCGGTATCAATCAAAAATCAGAGTCGAAGATGATCAACTCGGGGCCCCTTCGGGGTCTATCTATCCTGTTAGAACCCTCGACAGAGTCAAAAGAGATATCAATCACGAACCGAGGCCAAACAGGGATCGGTATCAGCCGTATAATGGAGATCAGAGAAGCAGCGGGTCCGGGCGAAACTCCATGAGAAACGAAAGGAGAAATGACCGAGGTCAAAGCAGCCGGGGACTTATGACCAAAAATGGCTTCGACAGGTCCAAAGACGCACCGAGGCTATCGGAATATAACTTCAATGTTGATGCTGCCACCATTGTATCAGCTATCGGGCGCATCAAAGATACCAAATGGCCTGACCTCTACAGTCTGATCCAACCCAAAGGGATCCTAACCATATGTGCATATATCATGGCACTTACGGTCACAAAATGGAAGATTGTCGACAGTTGAGAGAGGAAGTGGCCTGTCTATTCAACAATGGGCACCTTCAGGAGTTCTTGAGAACCGAGCCAAGAATCATTTCAGGAACAGGGATTCTAACAAACAGGCAGAACAAGAAGAACCTCAACACGTCATTAACATGATCATCGGAGGAGTTGATATCCCACAGGGGCTGATGTTGAAACACACCAAAGTATCCATCACTAGGGAGAAACGAATTTGGGACTACATACCGGAAGGAACATGATCTTTCAATGACGAAAATGTGGAAGGGATCGTGCAGCCCTACAATGATGCACTGGTAATATCTATACTCGTAAATAAAATTCGGGTTAAATGAGTGTTAATTATTCTAGGTAGCTCAGCCAACATCAGTCGATCAATGGTCGTGGAGCAGATAGTCTACAAGACCAAATCGTGCTTGCAGTTCGAGTTCTGAACAGATTCAACATGGCATGTGAGACCACTAAGGGTAAAATAACATTACTCGTAAACACCGTTGGGACCATCTAAGAGACTAAATTTTATGTGATTGAAGGGGACATGAGGTATAACGCTTTATTCGGGAGGCCATGGATCCACAACATGAGGGAGGTGCCCTCGACACTACACCATGCACTAAAATTCCCAAAACCTAACGGAGTTAAAACAGTCTACAGAGAACAACCGGCTATGAAGGAAATGTTCATGGTCGAGGAGGTGATACCGACATCTACAGTTTCAACATCGAAGGCCCCAAACCAGATGGTAAAAAATGGGTCCAAATAGCAATCACTAATACTATCTTCGACAGATTCAGACAAATAAAAGTAAGTCCAGGATGATGATTATGGGGCTCCAAGATCTTTTATAGCCCCCGATGATTTCGACGCCACTAAATCGACGGTCGAGGAGCTGGAATAAGTTATATTGCTAGAAAGCTTGCCCGATCGAAATGTATACCTGGGCACAGAGCTAAGCTCTGAGCTTTGGGAAAAACTTATTTAATTTCTTATAACTAACGAATATTGTTTCTCTTGGTCTTACCTCGGTATGACAGGAATCCTGCCGATGATAACCAATCACAAGCTAATTCTGGACCCAAATTTCACCCGGTTAAACAGAAGAGGAAACCCCAGTCCGAGATCAAGCATGCTTTCATCAAGGATGAGGTATCTAAACTTATTAATATAGGGTCTATTTGAGAGTTTAAATACCTGAATTGGTTAGCAAACGTAGTGGTAGTCCCTAAAAAAGGGAATAAACTAAGAATGTGTATAGACTACAAAGATTTGAATAAAGCATACCCCAAAGACTCTTTTCCTTTGGCCAACATCGACCGTATGATCGATGCCACGACCGTCCACGAGGTCCTCAATTTTCTCGATGCCTATTCCAGGTACAGCCAAATACGGATGGACCCGGGTGATCAGGAAAAAACTTCCTTCATTACTAAATACGACACATACTGTTATAATGTAATGCCGTTTGGATTAAAAAATATTGATGCTACTTACCAACGCCTAGTAAATCAGATGTTTGAGGAACAAATAGGATGGAAGTTTACATTGACGACATATTTGATAAGTCCCTGCAAGCAGAAGACCATTTAAAACATTTGCAGGAAACCTTCAGCATACTGAAGTAGTACAATATAAAGCTGAACCTAGAAAAATGTGTGTTTGGAGTTGGGTCGGGTAAGTTCCTCGGATTCATGGTATCCAATCGTGGAATCGAGATCAATCCCGATAAAATCAAAGCTATCAAAGATATCACGGTCATGGACAATGTAAAGGTCGTGCAAAGGTTAGCCGGGTGAATAGCCGCCCTGGGGCGATTTATTTCGAGGCCGTCTGACAAGAGACACCGATTCTTTGCACTATTGAAGAAGAAGAACAACTTCTCGTGTACCCTGGAATGCTAACGAACTTTGGAGGAACTCAAGAGATATTTATCGAGCCCGCCCCTTCTTTACACACCGAAGAAAGACGAACAACTATACTTGTACTTGGCGGTCTCAGAGATAGAGGTAAGTGGAGTCCTAGTTCGGGAAGAGCAAGGTACGCAATTTTCAATTTACTATGTTAGTAGGACCTTAGGTGAGGTCGAAACTAGGTACCCTCACCTTGAAAAACTAGCGCTCGCTTTGCTAAGCACCTCTAGGAAGATAAAACCGTACTTCCAATGTCACCCCAAAGGTGTCGTAATTACTTACCCGTTGAGGAACTTTATGCATAAGCCCGAACTCTCGGGCCGATTGACCAAATGAGCCATAGAAATAAGTGGGTACGATATTGAGTATCGACCTCAGACCGCCGTTAAGTCTCAAAATTTGGTAGACTTTGTGGGCGACTTTACACCGGCCCTAATACCCGAGGTCGAAAGAGAGTTATTGGTTAATTCATGAGCTTCCTCTAGAATATGGACCCTCTTCACGGACGGCGCCTCAAACGCAAAAGGGTCCGGACTTGGCATCGTACTAAATCCACCAACAGGTAATATAATTAGACAATCTATTAAGATTGTGAAATTGACTAATAACGAGGCTGAATATGAGGCCATGATTGCAGGCCTTGAACTAGCCAAGAGCTTGGGGGTAGAGGTAATCAGAGCCAAGTGCAAATCCCTCCTTGTGGTAAACCAAGTCAATGGAACATTTGAGGTTGAATGCCAAAGACACGATCTGATGATCCATCGACCTGGGGAGCTGCTGCATTCGGTTTTGTCACCATGGTCGTTCACGAAGTTGGGAATGGACATCGTTGGCCCCCTTCCGTGGGTACCTGGTAAGGTTCAATTTATATTGTTTATGACTGACTATTTTTTAAGTGGGTGGAAGCCCAGGCGTATGAGAAGGTCAAGAAGAAGAAGGTCATCGATTTCATTTGGGACCAAATCATATGCCGATTCGGAATGCTGGTCGAGATTGTATGCGATAATGTGAAACAGTTCATCAGAAGCAAAGTAACCAAATTCCTTGAAGACCACTAGATCAAAAGGATCCTAGCGACACCCTATCACCCTAGTGGGAATGGGCAAGCTGAATCTACAAACAAAACCATACTTCAAGATCTTAAAAAATGGTTAACCGACGCCAAAGGAAGATGGAAGAAAATATTACCCGAAATCCTGTAGACATACCGTACAACCTCGAAGTCCAGTACCGAGGCTATCCCGTTTTCTTTGTTTTATCGCGCCGAAGCTTTGAGTACGAGCTAGAGCTATTAGATAAAATGGGCGAAGCCGCCCTTGTCCGATTGGCTGCCCAAAAATAGCGGATCAAAAGGTATTACAATCGAAGGGCCAACCTTCGACATTTGAATACTGGGGACTTGGTACTAAGGAAGGTCACACTAAGAACCCAAAACTTGAACAAAGGAAAATTGGGGCCAAACTGGGAAGGACTGTACTAAATTGTCGAGATCACCGGAAAAGGATCCTACAAACTCGGAATAATGAACGACGAGCAACTACCGAACAACTAGAATATAACTCACTTGAAGCGATATTACTGCTAAGGTACGGCCCCGTTCTTTCTTTTATTTACATTTTAAACTAACGCTTACAGATAACCAACAAGGGATGATACGAGATTTTAGGTCTGAAAGTACGTGTTGCACTTTTTTTCCCTTGAACCGGTTTTGTCCCAAATGGGTTTTCCGGCAAGGTTTTTAATGAGGCAACCAGTAAATCGTGCTAACTTAAAGTTGAAGACCGACTACGAGCCGGTGATAATCACAACAGCATTCAAGGCCTCTCTTCTATCAACCCCGAATACTGGGGGCATTATCCTCGGATATCGATTTTAGCATAGAAAGAGATTTCAAGATTGAAGGGCCTCGATCGATAGAGTTCATTGTAAGGGACAAACGGTCAAATGAATCGTGCCCACGTAGACTGCTCGGACCCTGGGACAAATCATGTATACATGTGTAACTATTATGCGCAAAAATGAAAAGAAGTCACTTCCTTGCGCATAAACATCTTGTCCTTTAAAAGGTTTCTTACATTTCTCGAAGAATTTCCTACATATGATCCCATAAAGGTATCGAGCCCAAGGGCCACCTTAATATGAGTTCGAACAAACACTCTCACTCGGGGACTGCCGTCGAAAAACAAACTCAGACGGTCCGAGCCATCAGATCTCGGGGGCAGAAGCTTATTTGGCATTGCTTGAACTAAAGGGCTACGGTCGTGCCGGGATAACAAAACTAGAGGGCGCAAAGCTTATTTGACATTTTCCGAATTCGAAAATACTACGATTATATTTAAAAAGAAGGCTCGGAGATGTTCAAGACCCGTAACAAAAATAAGGCCTTCAAAAAATCTTCATAACCGGTTCTATAGGCTACCCTTGGCAAACTATAAAGCTAAACTACTTTGGGGAAAAGTTTTCGGTAACACAGAATCCCCAAAACAAAATAATGTTAAAGGCAAGTTTTGTTCGACCCTTCGAACATAACCTAGCTATTTCAGGCTAAGGTATTTCGATCTTTGTGAATACAAATAAAAAGGCAAAGGAAAAATTCAAAAGTTGCGAAAGAGAAAAAGCCTTATATATATATATATATATATATATATATATATATATATATATATATATATATATATATATATATATATATCAAAAATTCTTTTTACAAAAGCTGAATAGCCCCGATACAATTTTTTTACAAAGGCCGAACGGCCTCAACAAAAAGGTGATAGAAAAAACAAAAGGCAAAAACGCCTAAAAAGATCCTAAATGTCCTAGTCTTCATCGGGGGCCATGTCATCTCCTACGAGGTCTTCGCCACCATCGGACTAACCCGAATCTTAAGACCCCTCGGAATCTTCCTCCTGGGGATAAGCCAGCTTCCTAGACTTGGCTTCATATATCTTGGCATTCTCGATTTCAGCCAATAAATCAAAATTCTGAGCATGGACTCCCTCGAGGGCATCCCTTCGGGATTTCCATTTCGCGTTCTTCACCATATTTCTCTCTTGGTCCTTGAGCCACCTCGGCATCGTCCTTGTGCCCAGCCATTCTATCATTGGCCTCAGCCCTGACCACGACAACCTCTGACTTGGCTGCCTCAAGATCCTTGGCCAGATTTTCTTGAACAGATACAATCGAGTTCAGCTGAGACTGAAGCTCCTCGATCTTTTTGGCCTGTACCGAGGTTTTTTCCTTTGCAGCCTGAAGCTGGACCTCAACTGAAGCCAACTGTGCCCGGCCAGTCTCCTTCTCCGAGGCCAGGTGATCAGTATTTTTCTTCCATTCTTTGGCCTCAGCTTTGACCGTATCCACTTCCACCTAGAGCTGCTCGATCTGGTCAAGTCTCTCTTGAACTTGCGGGTTCGGATCGTTAGCCATTGTGTCTGACTCATCATCACTAACTTCAAAAACTCTTCTTACTTGCTCGACCAGGTCGGCATGCTCCTTCTGAGCTACTTCTAGCCCAGCCTGGAGTTTCTCACTAAGAAGTTTGTAAGTATCCCTCTTCTCAGTAAGCTCCCGAGTCTCGACCTCGTGATGTTTTAACTCCTCCCGATATCTGAGAAAAGTCTCGTGATGAAGCACCGAGGCCTGCAAGCACAAAACAAAATGTTACGGTTGTTTACGACAATATCTATGTACATAATAGAGGGGCATTCGAAGTTACCCGATTTAACGCATGTTGAGCTTCGTTTAACATGCAGGGCGCTTCCAGCTCGTTCATCTTGGCTTGGTCCTCTTTGATCACCAGGCACCGAAGATAACTAGAAATCCCCATGGGGGCGGAGAGAACCCGGGCATCCTCCGGAATGGACATAATGATTGACCGCTTCCGGGTAGGATCTGCACTCGGAGCTGGGAATCAGTTTACTAATTTCGGACTTAAAGAAGATCCGCCAGCTCCAGGAGACGGTATTTTCTTTGGTACAAGTAAGTCACCCAACCCAGTTACGTACTCCGAGGTGGTAGAATCCAAGACATCGAAGAAGTGGTTAAAAGAATCTGCTTCTCCTTGGGGCCCCTCGCTGAGGTGACCTTTCAGCGCCTGAGCCTTATTTATCATAGAATCAGTAAATAAAGGCGACTTAAAGAGATCTATCACTCCGAGTGCGTCCTTCGGTACATTATCTTCTGCCCGAGAAGTACCAGCCACGGTCTCTTTGTTGACCTCCCCAGCTCGGGGCAAAACGACCTCGACCTTCCCTAGTTCGGAGGCCTCGACCACTGCCTCTTTATCGGCCCCCCTGGTTCGAGGCTGTTCGGTAACGCTTCTCATGCAGGTCACCATTTTAGAGTTTTCTTCTTCTTCTTCGGACTCATCCCTCAATCGGTAGAGGGAGTCTGATGGGAGTTCTCGGGCGCTGGTACTTTCTTTGGATGTGCGCACCAGCCGCCTCTTCGGTTTCTTCTTTTCGGAGCTCGGAGCTTTTCTTCTTTTCTTCTCTTTATCCTTCTTCAGAGTAGGGGGCTCGGTGAAAATGTCATCATCACCGGACAGAGGCCTCATTTCAACATCTTTTGGTAAACCTGCAAAAGGAAAGTAAAACAAGTTAGAAATCGACGGCGTGAAAGTAAGGTCGAATGTAACTTAAAGAAAAACTCTCACCATGAGAACATGCCTCCCATCGGCCCTTCGAAAACTCACACCATGAGCGCTCGAAGTAAGATCTCTGTGTTGCGATACCCTCGACCCACTCCTTGAGTCGAGGAACTGCATTCAACATCCGAGCAACAGCTGCACCATCACAAAATATCGATGATAAGGGAGGAAAAGGAAAAGCGATAAAAGAAATCTTAAAGGCAAGGTTATACTTACATTTCATGTTCTATTTCTCAGGAAATGGCATATCCTCGGCAGGGATTAAATCCGAGGTCTTCACTCGAACAAATCGACCCAACCAGTATCGATCTCGATCCTCGTCGATACTTGAGAATGGGGCCTTACTGGACCGACGTGCACGCTTGATTAATCCCCCTCGATAGAGTCAGGGACTATACAAACACATAAGGTGGTCGATGGTAAAGGGACACCCCTCGAGTTTGCTCACGAAGAAGCGAAGGAGAATTACAATCCTCCAAAACGAAGGATGAATCTGCTCAAGAGTCACCTCATACCTTTTGCAAAAGGCTATAATAACTGGATCTAAAGCACCCCGCGTGAAAGGGTAAGTGTAAACACTTAAAAAGCCCTCCACGTGGGTGGTGATCGCTTCCTCGAGCGTCGAAGCCACCACGTGCTTATCGACCCAGTTGCAGTCCTCCTTGACCTTGGCGAGGACATTGTCGGTGACCGAATATATGTATCCCGAGACCAGATCGCACTGGTCCGGTATCGAGGGGGTTTTCTCATCCTTGAAATCGGCTCCGGTTGGGCACCCCGTAGGGACGAACACATTTAAAGGGGTTCCGGTGTCGGTTCCTCAGTAACAACAGGCAAAACGTTCTCATATGGTCTTGAGGAAGAAGGGTTTTATTTTTGAGGAACGGATTTTGAAGTCTTTGCCATTGCTTCTAAATAGAGGAGAAAAGAAAGTGCTGATAAAAGAGGAGGTGTGATTAGCACACAACTTATGTAAGCTTTCAAAAAACCAGAAGATGAGAGTGATGAAGTTTTCTTAAAGCACAAGAGCAAAAGTTTGAATGTAAAAGTTTTAAATGAATGGATGGAAGGGTATTTATAGTTTTCTCAAACAGCGGTTCGCATCCTGAAGTGGCCGACCGTTAACCGAAACGCATTTAATGCCTTGAAAACTGGACAAGCGGTATGTTTCAACTATTCTTATCACTTACGTCATGATTTCATCATCATGATTTATTGAAGTGAGAATCGGAGGTTCATGATTTTGTCACTTGCGTCATGATATATCGAAGTGAGAATCTGAGGCTCATATCATTTCTCGTCATCTACTCTCCGAAAAATGAGGGGACTATCTGTATACGGGTAAAGTCGAGCTCGATTTCGACTTGGTAGATTAGGTTTGGAACATGGCGATCACGGACTGAAGAACGACCTCGAGTCTCACCGAGCTAGCACCCGAGGTCGGAAAACCTGCATTCGAGGAAAATTGAGTTTGATTGTAGCATCTTTGACTCGAGGGTGACCAATCTTCAAGGCCAAGATTGTTCAACCTGTGTGGTTTGCATTTACTTTTTTATCATTAATTTCAATTTGAATCTGATTTCTTATTTTGTTTCAAGTTAGATCATGTATCCTTAAAACCGCGTATAAATTCAATTGTTATCCGATTTTGAGGGTAAACAGATACTACTCCCTCTGTTTCAATTTATGTAAACCTATTTTCTTTTTAGTCCGTGTAAAAAAAAATGACTTATTTCTATATTCGAAAATAATTTACATTTATGCAATGATTTATAGCCACACAAAATATATATGCCTCATTTTACATCACAAGTTCAAAAGTCTTCTCTTTTATTTTGAATCTTCGTTCCCAATCAAATAGGTTCACATAAATTGAAACGGATGGACTATAAGTTTGGGTTCACCAAATAAGACCGGTCTAAAAGTCAATTTCAATATCTGCAGGGACGATATAGGTTAAATGTTACAAAGCAAAAGAAGCAACGTGGCATTTGATTTAGCAGTATGAAATTAAATAACTCACGTTAAGGTTTTTCAATGACTGACGTCAAGATATTGGCATTCTCTTTGTTCAACTTCTGATGGAGACCAGTCACTAACCTAACAATTAATATCAATGAAACACTGGCCATAACGTCTATCTGATTGCCATTTGATGTAGTTAACCAACTATTATGCTGTGTCGGGATAATGGATGAGGTTAAAAATGTTAATCCTTTTTCATCCATTTATTTTCATTCCAAAGCAAAAATTCAACAATCTCTTGAGCAATCTCAAGAAAATATTTCTACTTTGTTGAATAGAAATAAGGAACATCAGTTGTTCATGTGTTTCATGAGTTTATCTTGTCTTTTACAACTTTTCTTCCTCCTACCAACTCTTTTCCTTTTGTCCCTGCCTAATGATTAATTCCTTCTGTACATTCTCTTATGATATATAAGGGAACTAATACTTCTCCTCCTTAGGATTTTGTCCTGATTTTCTTTTCATATTTAAATTTTATCTTTTCTTGAGGGAAGGAAAAATAATTTATCATAATTGATTTTTACTTTTCCTAAAAGGGAAGTATAGATCTCTTCCATATTTGACAGATTCTTTTTTTGGAGGAGAAGTTTTGCACTTCTATAAATTAAGGATCCCTCCTTCACGCAAGAATATAATAGCATCCATAATGTAGCCGTTTAGAGAGTTTTGTTTAGGGGGAGAATTTCTCTCAATAGAATCTTATGTTTTCTTTTCATATGTAGGCCAATTGGCCAAATCATATTTTTTATTCATATTTTAATATATCTTTCTTTGTGTCTGATTTATCGTCGTCCAAGATTTGGAACTATTAGTTTCGAATGACGCCGTATTATTTTCTATCCCAACACATCTATGTAAGTTATACTTTAGGAAGCATCCTAGCTAGTTTCAACAGTCACGTGTTGAAGCTACAGTATGTAACTGGACTTAATTAGACTAAAAATTGGTTATGAATTATATGGCTTAGAAAAGCTGTAAGGAAGTTTGTAAACTGAAAGGGAGTAAGAGCTTGTAAGGAATTGAATTGAATCAAAGACTAATTGTCTTGATTATATATACTTATTATATAGTATTGTTGATTGATAGAGTAGAGTGATGTCTTTCACGTACAAATTGTCCAATTTATTTATACATATGGGTCAGTGTCGATGGCATCTTCTATCTTGAGAGTATTGTAATGGATCGTGGGCTTATATATATTATTTGGCTGATCCATCATGACAAAAGCCTGCTTAGTTGCCAACTCTTTTGTGTAGGAATAGAGCGTGCTAGCCATTTTCAGCTTTATAAAAAGGGAAAATGGTCAAATATGTCCTGAACTATTGAAAATAGGGTAATTATGCTATTCGTTTGTATTTGGGTATAAAATTACCCTTGTCGTTAATAAAGTGGTTCACTTTTGCCTCCCACTAACAGACTCCACATCAAGGATAATTTTGTACCAAAATACAAATAGAGGGCATAATTGCTCTATTTTTAATAGTTCATGGGCATATTTGACCATTTTCCGTATAAATAATACTTTTTTGATGAGTTGAAAATCCATGTTGGAGAAAAAGTCTTCTCTGTAAAAAAAAAAAAAAAAAAAAGATTGAAAGGAATGTCTTGCTATATCTTTTACGTAGTAACTACTATAATGACGAGAAATCTCACCAGAAAATTCCTCCGGCCAGCTGATCACAACCTCCTGCTTCATATTTTTTTACTTATTATTTTCTTACTGGATCAAATTCGTGTGATTTGATTTTTATACACTTTGAACTCCTAAGTCCTAGCATGTAAGATAACCAAACAATACCCCATTAGAGGGACTCGAATCCGGATCTACTCAAAGGATACAATGCCATTGTTCATCATTGATGTATCCGTAATAAAATGACCTTTTACGTTGTAATATCAATTCTTAATGCAAAATCTTATTATTAGAGTACCAAGTAATTAATGGTGAAATTTTTTCCGTTTTGTCTTCCTATTTTAATTTGCAACCGCATATCAATACATCCATAAGTTACTATCACAAATTTTACTTTATATTTCTCTTATGCGGGTATTTGGGTACAAAATTGTGCCCTCTTTTTGTACACAAATACCAAACGGCGGGCATAATTGTAATATTTTTAATAGATTAAGGGCATATTTGGACTCTTTTCAACTCAGCAAAAAAATATTATTTTATACGAAAAAGGTCAAATATGCCCCTGAACTATTAAAAATAGAGCAATTATGCCCTCCATTTGTATTTAGGTACAAAATTGTCCTTGGTGTGGAGTCTGTTAGTGGGGAGGGGCAAAAGTGAACCACTTTATTAACGGCAAGGGCAATTTTATACCCAAATACAAACGGGGGGCATAATTGCTCTATTTTCAATAGTTCAGGGGAATATTTGACCCTTTTCCCTTATAAAAATTACCACCGTCCATTATTCAAGTTTCACTCTCCATGATGGTGGCTATCAGGGTATATCATGTAAAAACCTATTATTGATGGTGTAGATATGTTATAAGCCCAAAATTCTATTTGTGAGTTTTATCGTAAAAATTGCACTGGGTGTCCTATTTGGTCGCCCATATTTAACACATGTACCCACTTTTTATTGTAATTTTAATTTGTACCCACTCTTTAAATAACATCAAGCCTTTTTCTCCTCTTTCTTCTTCTTCGGTTAACAATATTTTTATATGGTGTTTGTGAACATATTTTAAAGTAGTTTATGATATTTTTACAGTGATGAGCTGTTGCGGTGCTTTATTTTTTACTATTGCTTAGGGTTTCTTCTTTTTCTTTTTCTTAATTACAAAATGGGTTCATTAGATTTATTGTTGTTTTGACAAATTGATGATATTTGGAGGTTATGTTTCAAATTTGAGCTCATTTGGAATAGATTTAGGTATTAAATCATATATTGGATTGTTAAAATTCAAAGAACAAATTTCTGTTTCTAGGTAATTTGCACTTCAGACTTTTTGGCCTTGAGTGCATCCGAAGTGCAATTTTTCACTTCAGACTTATTGGCCTTAAGTGTATGAAACCCTTGTTACATCTCAGACGTTTTGGCCTTAAGTGCATGTGAAATGCAATTTTTCACTTCAGACTTATTGTTGTTAAGTGCATGAAACCATTGGTTGTACTTCAGACCTATTTGGCCTTAAGTGCATCTGAAGTACAATTTTCACTTCAAACTTTTGGCCTTAAGTGCATGAAACCATTTGTTGCACTTCAGACCTATTTGGCCTTAAATTCAACTGAAGTGGAATTTTTTCACTTCATACTAATTATTTTTAACTTCATACCCAATAAGTCTGAAGTTGATCGTAAAGTAGGTAGACTTGCAATTCTTTTTGCAAAATGGGTATAAGTTCAATTGTGACTCCAAAACCGGATATAGATGCAAAAGCCCCGAATTTATCCGAGATCCATGCAAGATAAGGCCAAATTATATATTTAGCTCTTGAGCTCAAATTTGGTGCTAACTTCTTGTATCAAAACAAACTCAACTTAGCAAGTAACAAAAAAAAATCACATAATTAGTAAAGATTACGTTTTTTTTTGGTTAAACAAGGAAATTTATTCAATACTAGAAAGTTGTATTACATAGTGCAGATGTTCCATTGGGATCCTCCGGGGAGCTGGTTATAATATGAGTACTAGAGTAAGACAAGACAGTACACATAGGTTACCAAGTGAGAGGTTATCTATGATTTTTATAACATGGGTACAGTACTAAATAAAGGAGAAAAAAAATACTAAGTGGGAATTGATAATTACTCTAGGAAAATAACTCAATATTCAACCAAGTGCACAATTTAACTTCTTTGGAGCATGGGTGCCAACATATAATATTAGATCAATTTTTAAAAATATGTACATAAAATATTTAGCTTTGCGGAGAGACCATTAGTTCACGTGCCTCACAAATTAGGCTTAAATCCGCCCCTGTTACCAAGGGTTGCTAACTTATAGCAAATAGTACTAGTGACAGACTTAATATGTACTAGTCCAGACTTATCTGCATGAACTGCTTCTGCAGCATAATCCGAAGGATACGACATAATAACTCATTCAAACATAATAATGACTTAATTAAGCATAAAAAATTAAGTTTGTAAAAGGAGGTTTTAAAAAAGAATTATATACAAAGTATACTTGTATATTTGTTTTTGAAATAATTGTTTGGGGTTGTGTTACTTGGGCCTCTTAAAATACTGGTCCTTAAAACTGTTTCATTTTTACCTCAAACGGGTGTTAGACCATTTTCAACTTCTTTCAAAAGTGGTCGATTTATCCTAGACGTTTGCCTTTTTACTTTTCAGGTTAGTTCTGCAAAGATATGATAAGAAGAATCATTAGAAGAAAATTGCCGAGTAAACAATCCTACACGTTTGCCTTTTTACTTTTCAGGTTAGTTCTGCAAAGATATGATAAGAAGAATCATTAGAAGAAAATTGCCGAGTAAACAATTTCCTTTTATAATATGCTACGCATCGCCTCTAACAAATTTATGAAATAATAGGTAACAGTCTAAAGGCATTCCGATTTCTAACTCGTCAGATGGGTTTGTTGCACTAGAGCTAGCTCCTATTTAATCATACTAAAGGCATCCACAAATATTTATAGTTAAACACAAATACAAATACAGAAAAGTGATAAAAGGAAGTAAGTTAAGAGAGGCTAGACTCTTTTGATTGGGCTAATTATAGATCACACCCGTTTAGCTCTATTTGAACAACAATAAACATCAGGAGACGATAGCGGGCCTTGGAGCAAACTTCTACTTCACAGTCTTATGGTTCATGCTTATCAGCTTTGACCCTTTTCTATGTAAGCCAAATAACCCTCAAGTATGATTCATATAGTCATCCCTATATACTTGATCTCTATATACATAAAAACTTGCACGAGTTTTAGGGAGAATAGTATCAAACAACTATAACATGGTCAAGATGTAACGACCCGACTGGTCGTTTTGAGCAATTGCGTTCGGTTCGGCAGTTTGAAGTCATGAGTAACTTCACATAGTGTATTATGACTTGCGTGCATCATCGACTTTGATTTTTGAGTGGTTCGGAAATGATATTTAAGGGGCGACTGTCATTTGAGAAGCTTGAAGTTGAAAGAATTGACTAAGTTTGACTCTTGAGTATTTGACCTCGGGTCGGAGTTTTGATGATTTGGGTAGGTCCGGATGGTGATTTTGGACTTGGACATATGCCTGGATTCGCATTTGGATGTTTCTAGAAGGTTTCGGCATCATTTGGCGGAAGTTGGCAATTTAAAGGTTTGAAATTTTTCTAAGTTTAACCATGGTTTGACTTTAAGGCTATCTGGCTCAAACTTTGGTTTCGGGACATGGAATAGGTCCTTTTCGTCATATAGAACTTGCCTGCAAAATTTGATGTCATTTGGAGTTGATTTGATATGGTTCGGATGCTTGGTTGCGATTCTAGAAGTTCTTAAAGTTCATGGTGATTTTCATGCGTTTTGGCATTTGATTCGTGATTCTAGAGGTTAATTTGGTGTTTTGATCGCGCGAGCGAGTTTATGTTATGTTTTTAGACTTGTGTGGATGAATAGGTTGCAAATGCGACCATCGCATTTGCGGACATCTAGTGTCTTTTGCGATTCTGTGTTGCTTGGGAAGAGTTTGCATTTGCGAAGAAATCCCTCGCATTTGTGAGTGTTTGTTGTTCGCTTTTGCAAAGATGTCTGTCACTTTTGCGATGACCGCTGTCTTCGCATTTGCGATAATTTGGGCCACAAATGCGACTTTAGCAGGAAGTCCCATGATTCGCTTTTGGGATGAAATGCTCGCTTTTGCGGGATTCGCATTTGCGAACCCCATGTCGCAAATGCGACATTTGCAGCTGGTCTATAGCTGAGCACTTCGGGACTTAGTCTTATTTTAATATATTTTAAACCCTAGACTCGGTAGGAGGCGATTTTGAAGAAGGTTTTTCATCTACAAATTTTGGGTACTTAGTCTTATTTTAATATATTTTAAACCCTAGACTCGGTAGGAGGCGATTTTGAAGAGGGTTTTTCATCTACAAATTTTGGGTAAGTGATACTAATCTATTTCTAATCATATTCCATCATTATATCTTGGATTTTAACATCAAAATCATGTGATTCAAAGTGAAAATTTGTGAAACTTTGTCAAATTTTTAAAAAATAAGAATTTGAGTTTTGAGAGTCGATTTGGACTCGGACTTTAAAACTAATCACATATATGAACTCGTGGGGTCATGGGTATTCGGAATCTACCATTGGACCCGAGTATTGACCGGACGGGTTTCAGGTTAACCTTTGTTGACTTTTTAGCAATTGTGTAAATCGTAACTCTAATTATTGAAATTGATTTCTCTTGCATTATTTGATATTTTAAGTCGATTTTGATTAGATTTGTACCAATCGGAGTTGAATTGTGAAGGAAAAGCTATTTCTGAGTATTGATTGAGGGCTTTTGAGGTAAGTATCTTGCCTAATGTTGTGTGGGGGAACACAACATCACCCGTAGAAATTGAGTTGTTTTCACTATTTGAACTACGTGAAAGACGTGTACACAAGGTGACGAGTGTGTACACGACTTATATGTGAAAATTTGACTGGCTTAGACTCTGACGTTCTTATATTTATTAAAAATGAAGTTATCTTATCATGTTAAATCCTCCATTTGCTAAATTCCCCCTTACTTGTCTTATTTGAAGTTGATTGATTCATGTTCTACACTCATGTTGTCAAATAAACTCTTATAAGCTTTAATTGAAGTTGTTCCCTCTTTAATTGCCATGCCATCTCTTCCGTAATTACTTAACCTTAATTAGAATTATTGTTATCTCTTCCGTACTTTCTTAACCTTCGTCGAAGTTATTGTTAATTATCATTGTTTGAAGTTATTGTTCATGTTATCGTCTCCCTTATTGATTTTTGTTACTTGAAGTAATTATTCATGTTATCCATTTACTTGTTGATTTTCATTATTTGAGACTCATTGTTGAATATTATCTCTTTTATTGTGAGTTAGTCTTATCTAATACTGTGGTTATATATTATTCCTCTCATTGCTGAGTTATTTGGTTTTGAAGTTGTGAAAGTCGTTAATACGTTGAGGCGATGTTGGTTATTGTTGAAACATCTATCTTATTGAGCATTTTCATCCATTGTTGTTGTTGATATTCTTGTATACGTTGTGGTGGAGTCATGTGCTATTGTTGTGGAAATATTGATATTGTTGTTGTTGGAAAGTTGCGATATATGGGCACTTGTGGGGCGAATTGTTATTTTGATATGATATTGATGCGCATGCGACGATATAAGGCTTGGGGTTGATGTGCATGCGGCGGTATTGTCACGGCCCGTAATTCCCACCTCTGGGACCGTGATGGCGCCTAACATTTCATTTGCTAGGCAAGCCAACATTAGAATAATATTATCTATTTTAAAATAATTTTAAATCGATTAATAACAAAAAAACAAATGCGGAAGTTAAGACTGATATATAGTGAATAATCCATAAAAATAGCGATGTCTAAATACCATCCCAAAATTGGTGTCATAAGTGCACGAGCTTCTAGAATAATACAAATAAAGGTCTGAATAAATAAAGCTGTCTGAAAGCAAACACACAGCTAAAATAAGGTAGACCGGGACTTCAGAACTGCGGACGCTGTGCAGTTATACCTTAAGTCTCCTCTGAGTAGCTAAAATCTGAGCAAGTCTATGATACGCCGCTGGGACCAACTCCGAAATCTGCACAAGAAGTGCATAGTGTAGTATCAGTACAACTGACCCCATGTACTTGTAAGTGCCGAGCCTAACCTCGACGAAATAGTGACGAGGCTAAGACATGTTACTTACATTAACCTGTACGCAATAATAGTAATAACCACAATAATAGAATTAAATCAGATAACTCATTTTTTTTATAGTTGAAGCCAACTCAGCAGTCATAACCAATTATTATTTCAACCAATTTTCATTGCAGCATGCAAACCGCTCCCACAATATAATAATTTCTATCCTCCAATATGTTTATTTTAATCAAGTATATATGTAGACTTTTAAATAAGTCTGTTGCGGCGTGCAATCCGATATCCCAATATAAACTTTTAAATAAGTCTATTGCGGCGTGCAATCCGATCCCCCAATATAGACTTTTAAATAAGTTTGTTGTGGCGTGCAATCCGATCCCCCAATATATATATATATATTTACTTTCATTTCCGTTGCAGCGTGCAACCCGTTCCCCCAATATAACTTTAAACAACTCATAAATATAATAATAATTACTCCAATAAATACCACGTCCAATGAGAAACTATTAAGCATCAAGGCACACAATAATTATAATTTATTTATGAACAAACAATGGCAATTAGAAATTAATTGTGAAAATCGTGAAAAAAATAGGCAGTTTAATATTTAGTATGCTAAATGTCAAATAACAATTGAGACACATAAATCAAATAGCATGTAACAATTATTGCAGGAATTCAAGAATTAATATTTGACAAAGAATAGAAAAGAAATAATTATTATAATAATTAATTCGTGTCTTAGAACAATTATGATTTTCAAATAATTATGAAAATAATTAATTTGATAACGTACAGACACTCGTCACCTCGCCTATACGTTGTTCACATGTATTTCACATAACAAATAATTTAAGGGTTCTATTCCCTCAAGTCAAGGTTAACCAAGACACTTACCTCGCTTTGCAATTTCAATCAATTACTCGACCACAACTTTTCCTTTTAAATTTGACTCCAAAAGATTCAAATCTATTCACAAAAAATTTTATATACTCAATACAAATCGTAGGAATTAATTCTATATGAATTTACTAATTTTCCGAATAAAATCCGAAATTCACTTTAAAAATTGACAGTGGGGCCCACATCTCAAATCTCGAAAAAACTTACGAAATCCAAACACCCATTCTGAGACGAGTCCAACCATACAAAAATTATCAAATTCCGATGTCAAATGGACCTTCAAATCTTAAATTTTTGTTTTTGGAAGATTTTATAAAAATCTGATTTTTCTCCCAAAATTTCACGGATTCATGATATAAATGAGTATGGAATCATGAAATATAATCAATATAGGATAAGGAACACTTACCCCAATGTTTTTCCGTGAAAATCGCCCAAGAATCGCCTTACCCGAGCTCAAAAATGGAAAATGGTTGAAAATGGGACGAAATCCCATTTCCAGAACTTAAGTTCTGTTTTTTTTTCCGATTTTTATCCTTCGCGAACGCAGTCAGTGCCTCGCGTTCGCGAAGCACATTTTTGTGCTGCTAAAACTTTGCTCTTCGCAATCGTGAAGGCAACCTCACGAACGCGAAGCTTTATCGCTTGGTGCCCGGCCAGGCCTAGCCTTCTACGTGAACGCGAATGCTTCCACGCGTTCGCGATGAACACTGCCCTCTATCCTTCGCGAATGCGGCCCCCTTTTCGTAAACGCGAAGAGTAAATTTCACCTGCCTCAAGTTCCTCTTCGCGAACGCGATTCCTCTATCGTGAATGCGAAGAAGGAAACCAGACAGTGCATCAGAAAATTTTCTAGCAGAGTTCCAAATCCAAAATTCAACCCGTTAACCATCCGAAACTCACCCGAACCCTCGAGGCTCCAAATCAAACATGCACACAAGTCCAAAAACCACATACGAACTTGCTCGCGTGATCAAATCGCCAAAATAATACCTAGAACTATGAATCAGACACCAAATTAAAGGAAATTTTTAATAAAATTTTAAAACTTATATTTTTACAACCGGACGTCCGAATCACGTCAAATCAACTCCGTTTCTCATTAGATTTGGCAGAAAAGTCATAAATAATATAGTGTACCTATACAGGGCTTTCGGAACCAAAATACGGACCCGATATCAATAAATCCAACATCAGTAAATTCTTAAAAATCATTAAGCTTTCAAAATTTTAATTTTTCATCAATATTCCATATCTCGGGCTAGGGACCTCGGAATTTGATTCCGCGCATTCGCCCAAGTCCCAAATCATAATACGGACCTACCGAAACTATCAAAACACTGATCCGAATCTGTTTGCTCAAAATGTTGACCAAAGTCAACTCAGTTGAGTTTTAAATCTCTATTTCACATTTTAATCTATTTTTCACACAAAAACTTTTCGAAAAATTATATGAACTGTGCTCGAAAGTAGAGGAATGATAAATAGTTCTTTTCGAGGTCTTAGAATACAGAATTAATTATTAAATTTAAAGATGACCTTTTGGGTCATCACATGTATAAGGTGGGACATATGTGCGTGTTACTTGTAGCGGAACGACGTGAAGCTACACGATGTCATAAGGTGGGCTAAAGTGCCTATACCTATTTCGGAAAAACTATTTTCAAAACCTATTTCAAATGTAAGGCTCATGTGGCAGTATAAGGAAAGATTGTGATTGAAATTGAGAATGTGAATATGAGGCGGTACCTCGGTTGTGATTCTTGGTTATACGAGGCGGTACCTCGGTTTGATTTCATTATACACGAGGTGATACCTCGTTATGATTCTTGCTGTTTATTTCATGTTGCAAAGTTTTTTGGTGGGAATATTTCTTGTTGCTTCATTCTCTATTGTTCTAGCAGTTGTTGTCCGTTCATGATCGCCCTTTAGTTGCTTCTTTTGTGCTATTTACATTGTTAATTTTCGGTACTAGTTCATGGTATTATATTGGTTTTGTCTCAACAGTTTCTTCATTCGCCGTCTCTACTCTTACTTGTTGACTTGAGTTGTGGTAGAACACTTGCACAAGCATACACGTAATTAATCACTCGTATCGGTTAAAGAAGATGAATCGTGACGTTCATTGACCATTTACATGTATTCTCATTTACTTGCCTTCTATGTGAGAGTTGTACTATTGGCACGTGAGTCGTTCGTGCAGTTATGAGATATTGTCACTTCTTTAGCACATGAGTTGTTCATGTAGATATTAGGTATTAATGGTATTGGCATGTGAGTTATCCGTGCGACACATGAGTTGTCCGTGCAACTGTGAATTGTAATATGGGAACAAGATGCCAAGTGATTATGGTTCGTGAATTGGGACCCGTGAATTGAAATTATGAGGTGTGGTACCTCGGGGAAGCTCTTGATTAGATCTTGTGTGAAAGCGGTTATTATTATTGAGTTGTTACTTGTTTTCCTTACTTGGTTTCACCGGACTTAAACTATATTCGGCTTACCCTACAGTGTTAATACCAGTTTGTTCCTTGTTTATAATTATTGGTTCTAGTTTTTTGTTGCAAGTATTATTGTTGTTTACCATGCTTAGCTCTATATTGGTACTGTTCCTTATTAGTTTCATATTTATACTAGTACAGGTTTTCATGTCTAATAGGTGTCTTGACTGACCCTCGTCACTACTCCACCGAGGTTAGTCTTGATACTTAGTGGGTACTGCTATGGTGTACTCATGCTACACTTTCTGCACATTTTTGCAGATCTAGGTACTTCGGAGTTTGCGGATCATTAGCTAGTTGATCGGACATTATTGTGGAGACTTAAGGTATACCTGCCATCCTGTTCGCAGGCCTCAGAGTTACCCTCTAATATTTTACTTTGTACAGTTTATTCCTATTCTGTCATTATTGTACTTAAAAATTTTCTAGTGAACTCAGTAGAGCTTATGATTTATACTACCGGTTTTGGGATATCGTATTGTACTTGAGGTTGTTGGTTTATTATAGATGGTTTATGTTCGATAGTTGTTTTGGATAATTCTGTCATTTGATTCCGTAAGTGTTAGTCTTACCTAGTGTTAGAGACTAGGTGCCATCATGATTTCCTACGGAGGAAAATTGGGGTCGTGACACAAGATGTCTTATAGTTGCTTAAGAAATCCTTTGCCTAGCTAAAACAGAATTGCTGGAAGATTTACTAACTGGGAATAGTGGCTCATTCATGAATTTAGACAGACTTAAACCAAGATCATCATTTAAATCACAGAGAGAAAGAAAAGTAATAAGCAGTAAGGGTCATATCTTACTGAGCCTTCGACTAAGGCATTGCATTTTTCTTAACCTAAAATCATGAGTTTTACCTAGAGTTATATATCTGACAATTAAGAATGCTTCTAGTGAGAGAGGAACATATATTTATCTCATTCAATTACATGTTCATACTCAAAATCAGTAAGCCAGCATTTACATTGGAGAGTGACATCTACTAAACTTAAAGAAGACAAGGTTTTGATAAAATTGAATCTATTTGCAACAGATCTAAAATAGAACATGAATCAAAAGGCTCCTTCAAACTCCACACGTAGATACTGCTAAAATCGAAATAAAAGAAAAAAGGGAAAGGAAGAAGGTGACTGGCCTTCTGTTGAACAACAAACTAAGGTCAGAAACGAGGTCGTCAAAGACTCATCTCCAAAATCGAACTCAAAGCTCGAGCTCGGCCGGATTTGAATGGTACAGAAAAAGAAAATGAGTTAGAGCAGGGAAGTTAATAATAAAGCATGTTTTGAGAGTCAATAGTGAATTCAAGGATTGTTAGAGTCACTAATTCCAGTATTTATTGCTAAATTAATAGCTCTGCCATTTGAACTAAAGTTTGAAATTCAAAAGTGACAGTCTTTGTGGAAGAAAAGCTCACCATTTTGAGAGATTGATGCAAGGGAGAGAGATGTTGGGACCAGATCTCAGCAGAGGAGGTTGAATCTTCCTGTCTTGACAGGTTCTTAGAGTAGGAGATGATAAAACCCGCCAGTCTTGAAGGGATATCCCAATGCATCCATTGGATCTTCGAGATCTTCGCATGGGTGACCGAAGAGGTCATGGATGAAGCTCAGATATCTCTGATGCTCTTCAGAGATGTGACAAAGTGAGAAGAGGGAGAGAGATGATATGATATGGGAGATGATGTGAAAAGAGGAGGGAAAAGGGAAATCGACAGCAGTCCAACGGTCGGAACTAGGGTTCAATGGATAATGGGGTGAGAGAGGAAAGTGTGAGAGAGAATGGGGGTGGCGGTCTTCATAGGTTGTGAGGGGATTAGGGTGTGAAGGAGAACCGTTGATCAATTTTGATCAGCGACTGGGATTTATGATAAAAAAATAGTTTAAAATATTTTAGGAGCCGTTGGATAAAAAATGTGTAACGACCTGACCGGTTGTTTTGTGTATTTGAGCCCGTTTACCCTTTTTATGCTTCACATATGTGCATTTATGGTTTTATGACTTGCGGGAATGATTAGTTTTATTCTGAAAATGTTGTGGGTTGATTTGGACCCTTTGGTTCTTGGTTTAGAAATCTAAGTTAGAAATATTGACCAATATTTGACTTTTGTAAAAATGACCCCAGAATGATGTTTTGATGGCTTCGATAGATTCATATCGTGCTTTGTCCGGAATTGAATTCGGAGGTCCCTAGGTTGATTTGACTTGTTTTACCGAAAGTTGGCAATTTGAGGTTTAGAAGTTTCCTGCGTATGTCCGGAATTAAATTCGGAGGTACCTAGGTTGATTTGACTTGTTTTACCGAAAGTTGGCAATTTGAGGTTTAGAAGTTTCCTGAAGTTTGACATTATTAGTCGAATTTGTGAAGGGAACATGCTTCGCAATTACGACTTCCCCTTAGGCTGTCAGGTGCTACAATTGCAAGCATTTCTTTGCAATTGCGACATCTGCTCCTGAACAAAAGGGCTGGAAAAATGGGATTTGATCTCATTTCTCTCATTTTAGAATCCTAGACTCGATATGAGGCGATTTGGAGATGCGATTTTCACCTACAATCATTGGGTAAGTGATTTGATCAATTTTCAACTATTTTACATGATTATATATGAGATTTAACATCAAAATTATGAGAATCAAAGAGAAATTTTGAGAAATTTTGTCTATGTTTTGATAAATAAAAATTTAGGATTTGAGAGTTAAATTGGACTCGGATTTGAAAACAAAACACATATATGGACTCGTGATATTATGGATAGTCGGGATCTATCCTTGGACCCGGGTTTTGACCGGGCTGGCCCAAGATTGACTTTTGGAGAATTGTGTAAGGATCATAACTTTATCTATTGTAATTGGTTTCTATTGCATTATTTTTATGATATTAAATCGCTTTTGCTTAGATTTGAGCCGTGCGGAGACGGATTTTAAGGAAAAAACTAAATTTGAGTGTTGATTTGGTCTAGTTGAGGTAAGTATATTGCCTAACCTTGCTTAGGAAAAACCACCCCTTAATTAGGATTTGGGTTGATTGTATTGTTAAAATATGTGAAAGACGTGTATGCGAGGTGCCGAGTGTGTACACGGACTTATATATGGCATTTTGACTGGTTTAAACTCTTAGGCTTCTTTCATGCATTTAATTGAAATTTTCATATGATGTTATATCTTCCATTGTTAAGCTTACTCTTACATGCTTTATTTGACGTTGTTAGTACATGTTCTATCTTTTATAGTCAAATTTGCTTTTATATGCCTTAATTGAAGTTGTTACCTCTCTTATTGTCATGTTACCTCTTTTATTGTTGAGTTATTTTTATTTGACGTTGTTATTACATGACGTCCCTTCGTGTTTAGTTATTCTCATGCATTTAGACGTAGTTGCTATTACATACTATATCTTTCATTATTAAGCTTATGTTTTACACTTGAATTAGATGTTGTCATTTTGTGGGAACACCTTCATTTTGAGTTATTGAAGTTGAAGTCGTGAAAACTATTAACACATTGAGGTTGAAGTTGTTGATTATTGAGATATCTTTCCTTGTTGAGTATTTCTCATTCATTTTGTTATTATTGAGATTCTTGTACACATTGTGGTAGAGGACCCCTTATCTTGAGGACCCCTCGCCTTGAGCCGTGGGCTATATGTTGTGATAATATTAGTATTGTTGTTTTTGGAAATGTTGGGCATACGGGCATATGTGGTGCAAGTTGATTATGGTGTTGTGATATTGATGCACATGCGGAGGTATAAGGATAGGGGTTAATGTGCATGTAGCGTGATAAGGTGGGATTATACGTGTGTTACTAGTAAGGGAATTACTTGAAGTCACGCGGTGAAATAAGGGGGCTAACGCGCGTGTAGCAATTTTGGGTAAAATAATTTTTTTAAAATATCTACATGCATGGTTCACACGGCGATATAAAAAAAGATTGTGATTGTAAATTGTGAAATGTGGATATGAGGTGTGGTGCCTCGGGTGTTATTCTTGTTGTACATTTTATGTTGAAAAGTCTTGTTGATCGAACGATTATTGTTACTCTTTAATTGTTTCACTTATATTTGACCGTATTTGATTACTTGTTGTTCTTATCATGCCGGACGTCAGTGATTGGACTACATATTCCGGAGACTTCAAGGTATACCTGCTTGACGCATACATGCCTCGGAGTCACCTTCTACTGCTGTCTTTTTTGTTGTTTATTTTCACATCAAACAATATTGTATTTTGAGACTTCTAGTGTACGTCTTTGAGCTTATGACTCAGTTTCACCGGGTTTTGGAAATATTGTAATTGTTATTCAGTATTGATGTTATCATGAGACTTATCAGCTTTATTTAATATTCTTAGTCATTATTTCTGACAAATTATCTTGTATGTTAGGCTTACCTAGTCTTAGATACTAGGAGCCATCACAACTACCTCATGCGGGATTTTTGGCTACTATCCACAATATTGGCTTGTTGAGCATTAAAATCTTCAACTAGTTGACTCACTTGAGCCTCCAACTTGTAAATAGTTGCCTCTTACCTTTCTATCTGCATCTAGCTTTCATCATTTTATTCCACAAGGCATATTAACATATGTTTAATCTCATACAGGTCAGCTTCCCTAGGTTCTTTGTTCCTATTAAATTTACAAAAGAAAGTAGACCCATCATAATAAGGGGTTGGAGGAGGATAAGAAATATAAGTACAATCATGATAGTGACCATCTTGACCACTAAATACATCACACACATTCCATAAATAAAATTGAGTTGGTGCACATAACTCGGTCCCGGGAATATTTTCTATTTTGCCATGGGTAGTTTCCTTCACAATATGTATAAGGATCAAAAGTAGTGTAACGATTCGACTGATCGTTTTGAGCTCTAGTGCGCCGTTCGGCGGTTTGAGGCCTGGAGCAACTTCACTTCATATTTTATAACTTGTACGCATGGTTGGAATTGAACATCGGAAAGTTCGGAGTGGTTTCGGAAGGACAAATCTCAATTCGGAAGCTTTAAGTTGGAAGAGTTGACCAAGATTTGACTTTTGACTAAACGACCTTGAAATCGAGATTTGAAGGTTCCAATAGGTTCTTATGATGATTTTGTACATGGGCGCGTGTTCGGGTTGAGTATCGGGTAGTCCGGGAATATTTCGGCATGTTGTGGAAGGTTGGCATTTTTAAAGTTCAAGGATTTCATAAGTTTGATTTGAAATAAATTTTGGTATTATCGATGTCCGTTTGGAGTTTCGAGCCTTGGAATAGGTTTGTATCGTGATTTGTGACTTGCACGCAAAATTTAGCGTCATTCCAAGATGTTTAAGCATAATTCGGACGCGTTCGGCGAAGTTTGACAGTTTTAAGAAAGGTTTCGATCGTCGATTCATAGCTTTGATGATGTTTGATGTGAATTGAGGCCTCGAGCAGCTCCATGTTATATTTTAGGACCTGTTGGTATGTTTGGACGGGGTCCAAGGGGCCTCGGGTGTTTTTCGGGATGGCTTCAGACCATTTTTCATTGTTTTATGATTGCTGGTTTTTGGTGTTTCTGATAAGCAACGCGATCGCGGTTGAAGGGACGCCATGCTATAATTGTACTATTTGAGTTATTCTTGCTTGCCTAATCCCTTTATTTCGTGTTACGATATAAGTCTAGACTTGCATAGGGTGATAGACTCACTATTGTAGAGATGTGGCGAGCTATTTGATAATCCGCGGAATAATTTGTGCTTCCCTTACGAATTTCTCCCGCGTTATGCGTATTCATTGCAAAGTTTTCCTTAAATTTCATAACTCACACGTATATTCGTGAGTAGGGTCAAGGACGCGTTAAAGCTTCTTACTCTAATGGGATCGGGTCGTTCGACTCAGCAGTATTATGTACCATACTCTTATGGGAGCGGGCCGTTCGCCTCGATAGTATAATAGATGTATCTATGGTTCGTGTTATTCGACCCTCGGCAATGTACATATTATTATGGGATCGTGCCATTCACCTCGGTATTTCTATAAATACTCTTATGGGATCGAGTCGTTCGCCTCGACAGTTTTATGAAACACTCTTATGGGATCGGGCAGTTCGCCTCAGCAACATCGTGCATAATATGTGACGATAAGCCATCGTATCCGTGAGCTTTTCTGATGTGAGTGGTGATGATTTATTTGGTGGGGCCTATTCTACATATATACTCTGGTTGAGGAGGTGACCGATAATTGAGAGCATTATTTACTATTTAGAGGAGGATCGTACCACGTACCTATATCTCTTTACACTATTAATTTAATTTTACCATGCCTCATACTTGTTTACTTTCTATTGCACTTGATATATTGGACCACTAGTAAGTGTCGATGTCGACCCCTCATCACTACTTCTCCGAGTTTAGGCTAGATACTTACTGGGTACGCGTTGATTTACGTACTCATGCTACACTTCTGCACTTATTGTGCAGGTATATATATATTTCTAGTGATCTTTATGGTGAGCTGCATTCCAGGTTGAATATGACGGAAAGAAGCTTGCTTGGAGTGTTTAGGGGTGTAAGAGCTTGATTATCGTTATGGGATACGATGTGACTTCGAGTTTGGAATGTATTATCGGGCTTTCAGTTGATGTCAATGGGGAATGAACAAACTTGTACAACTGGTGGACGAGCATAGGCTCATGAGGGTTTATTGATTTCATGGTAGTTGTACCTACTGAAGCGTCGTTGGAAGATGTCAGTAAGGAATTCCACAGGTGTGCTATCTCCTGTGAGCAGGTTGGAAGTTGCGCGATTTTGATGAAGTTTCTATGAAGGGTTTTACTCACTACCCAGCAGGATGTCGAATGAGCAATTGTGACTGATAATTCGGAATGTTCATGAAAAGATTAACAAGAGATTACGAGTAATTTGTCTGGTTATCGGTGCAAGATCACGGTAATTGAGAAGGAGAAATCATTGTGGGTTTTACATTTATGTGATTGTCGCTTGAAGCTAAGTGGGGGGAGCCAACAGTCTATGGTTGGATCACGTGATTGTCTACTTGTGCAGCTTCTGGTTATCAGTGCACTGGTGGATTAATTATGACTAAGAAAAGAAAACATCAGGGGTAATTCGAGTAAGGAACTTGATGAACATGTGCTATATTTTGCCTTATCGATTTATGTTCAGGTTTCGGGAAGACTTAGAGTTTATGCTTCTTGTGGATGTGATATACAAGGAAAATAATTCATTCGGTTGCTTTTTTGGGAGTGTTCATATGCTGACAACGCACTAGAGTTTGGTTTTATATTCATGACCAAGTCAGAGTGGGTGACTCTCAACAACGGTTCTAATGGGTACGTTATGTGGCTGAAGACCGGGATTTTACAGCAGAGTTTGAAGAATTCTTGGGGAATTTTCTATATTATCATCGAGTCCGTGGGGCAGTATTGGAGAAATGGAAGAAATAATTTTGGATTCGCGGAAGGTCTTTCAGAATGGGTATACCAGTTGGAGATGCTATTGTGCGCATAAGTAGGGTATGAGATGGTTCATGGGTATTGAGACGATGTGGTCTCATGAATTGGGTCACCCGGGAAGAGTGTTGTTGGGTTTCGTTATGTTTTGAATAGAGCTATTATTATTTCTAAGGCAAGTTAAGAGTAAATTGAAAGAAGTGGGGTCGGTTAGTAATGGTTTGAATCAGCATGATTATGGCAATGATCAGTTCCTTTGGCGTGTTAAGTTATATAGGTGGTTTGTGGTTGTACGTACGGGTTTGAAAGCCACCATAATTTGCTTGATTTGGGAGGTATTCGATTCCTATGGCCTTGTTGTGTAAATGGATCCCGGAAGAGTTATGGCGGTTTTTAGACCACGACTTAAGGTTTGTATTTTTTGTGGTCATGGGAATTCAGTTGCGTGTTGCAATGGTTCTTCTGAAATAAGTTAAGTGAAAGGTTTCTAGCCAATGCTGTGTTTATTCTACTAGTAGTTCAGGGGTTAGGATGAATTCTTGTACTCTCGCGTAGCGGTATGATAAGTGCAGTGAGCAGTATGGAAATATGAAGTTTAGGACCAAAGTTGAGGTTCGGTGTGGATAAGAATGTCATGAGCTCAAAGGAGCGGGGAGAGATTTAAGATGTTCAGAGTATGCTGGCATTACTTTCGGGCAGTCTGAGGATGGTCTGTTTTGTGGGAGAATTGTTGGGTATGGAAATGCGGATGCTTGACTAGCACTATGAATATAGCATGGTCGATGGTCATTAATGTTAAGATTTTACTACATGGTGCGGAAGGTTGTGGGAGTATATCCCACGGGAAATTGTATAAGTGTGACATGTTAGTCACTTGATTGTTAAGGATTGAAACCAAGTATGGAGATTATGGTACTATCACTAATATGAGATTTTATGCTTGAAAGGCACTTTATTCCTTTGGTTGTGGACTGTGGGAGTTTGTTCCGGATTGGACGGTTGCTCGTGTGTGTCATGAATAGGGCCATCTTGGATCCTTGAAAGGTTGTTGGCCCAGTATGGTATGATCAGAATTGGCTTGTGGTCCGTTGGTGGGTCTAATGTGAATGTGTGCTCTACGTCAAGTCATATGTGTTCATTCAGTGTAGCATTGCTTACGGAGGAGTCTTCGGGAGTTGGATGTTATTCCCTTCGTCAGCTATTCAATGTAATACTCTATTGTGCTAGGTGGGTTGCGAGACAGCTTGATTATTTGCACATGTGTTGTGATCTGGTGTAGCTTGTGGTGTTATATGAGAAAGATGGCTCTCGAGATGCAGGTTATTTATTGCACCTTAGTCGTTTCTTGGATTTTTGTAGCGTATGGCACTATCCGTCTCCCCAAGGCTGTATTATGAACTTGGCGTGCTTGTGGTTGATATTCGGGCATTTCGTAAGTATAAGCATTTCGGCTTGATGGGTGTTTCCTTATTGATTCTTATGTGTGGATCAGGTGGCACGTCACCACGGGTATATTGTTTGGATCGCGTGGCAAGCCACCATGGGCATGTTGTGTGGATCAGGTTGCGCGCCACAACGATGTCATGTTTGGATCGGGTTGCACGCCGCAACAGTGTCATGGATCAGGTTGCACGCTGCAACAGTGAGATGTTGAGTACAGTTTCTTATATCTATTCTTGTGTATTTTGTTTCTCATTCTTAGAGAATGGTTCATAGCGTGTGTTCTGTTGTTTTATTCGTTACGCGGGCTGGGTAGTTCTTTTCCAGAGTTCATTCTTTCTTATGTGTCATATTCAAGTTGTAGCTTGTTGGCGCATAGATGGCGTCATATTAGATTTTGGTAAGTGTTTGAGGTGGCTCATTGCCGGAGCAACTTGTACTGGGTGAGACGAGGCTTTATGACCTGAAATCGGTGCGAGCGGATTTATACAAGGTGTATTAAAGAGAAAGTGTCATTATTCACTTCAGAATGAGGTAACGGTTCTTGCCAAGCGGAGAAACTCTGTGAGTTATTAATTTGATAAGTTATTGCGCATCTCTTTCATCGTTACGGTATTGTGAGGATTGAAACCGGGTTTATATGTGTTATGAGGTATACTACAGGCGTCAGGTCAGTGAATTTGTAGCTGTTGTGCTTGGAGGAGGTTGCCTTGGGCAAATGAGTCATGCAGTGCATTGTGTGATGTCAGCATGGATGCATGATCATGTGTGGGTTCAGTGTGTAGAGATTGATACGATGTTCGTATGTTAGAATCATGTCTTGTAGAGAAATTCGGAGGTTGGAATTTGGTTTTGAGGCTTATGGACTAAATAAAAGGGAGGTTCTTCAGTCTGGCTTGAGCTAATGTGCTCAACTGGGTTGTGGTGGCACGAGTAGGTGCACAAGGTGTTGAACAGTGATTTTATGACAACTCCGGAGCAGTTCTTAGCACGTTCGAGGACGAACGTATGTTTAAGTGGGGGAGAATGTAACGACCCGACCGGTGAGACGTAGAGGCAACACGAATGCGGGAAGGCAACCACGAACACGAAGTAGGAATTTTAGGTAGCTAGCTCTTGGCCTTCGCGATCGCGAGTGTGTTTCCGCGATCACGAAGAAGGGAATTCTAGGCAGTGTTGTTTTAAATCGGGGGTTGGCTCATTTTCACCTCATTTCTTCCATGGGAGCCAGTGTTGGGGCTATTTAAGAGTGCCATTTTTCGTCATCAAACTTGAGGTGAGTGACTTCTACACTTTGTGAATTACATACATGGTTTATATGTGGATTAAAACATGGATATTTATGGAAATATTGGGATTTTATGTGAAAACCTAGAAATTGGTATTTTTGGAATTTGACCACGGAATTGGACATGGAATTGGGAATAAATCATATATTTGAGTTCGTAATGTTATGGGTAAAGTTTATCTTGGAAAACTTTCAGAATCCGGGCATGTGGGCCCGAGGGTTAACTTGGTTGACTTTTCGAGCGGAGTTGAGAATTGTTATAAATTAATAAATTATGATGTTGGAGTATATTTTTATTGGTTTTCATGATTGTTTGACTAGTTAGGATCGATGGACATTTGGTTTGAGGTGTTAGGGAGGCATTGGAGTCGGTTATGGAACTTCGGAGTGAGGTAAGTCTCCTGTCTAACCCTGTGAGGGGGAATTTACCCTGTAGGCGTTATATTCCTATGTGCTGCATGTTGTGGGAGCTACACACGTATGAGGTGACGGGTATCCGTGCGTATACTAGAATTCCTGATTATGTCCGGGTAGACTTAGGTTAACGCCATGCTATAATTGTAATATTTGAGTTATCCTTGCACGCTTAATGCCTTTATTTCGCATTACGACTTGAGACTAGACTTGAATAGGGTGATACACTCACTGTTGTAGAGATGTGACGAGCTACTTGATAATCCGTGGAATAATTTGTGCTTCCCTTACAAATTTTTCCCGCGTTATGCATATTTATTGCAAAGTTTTCCTTAAATTTCATAACTCACACGTATATTCGTGAGTGGGGTCAAGGATCCGTTAAAGCTTCTTACTCTAATGGGATCGGGCCGTTCGCCTTTACAGGATTATATACCACACTCCTATGGGAGCGGGCCGTTCATCTCGGTAGTATAATAGATGCATCTATGGTTTGTGTCGTTCGACCCTTAGCAGTGAACATATTATTATGAGATTGGGCCGTTTGCCTCGACATTTCTATAAATACTCTTATGGGATCGGGTCATTCACCTCAGAAGCTTTATGAAACCCTGTTATGAGATCGGGTCGTTCGCCTCGGCAGCGTCGTGCGTAATATGTTACAAGAAGACATCGTATCCGTGAGCTTTTCTGATGTGAGTTGTGATGATCTATCTGGTGGGGACCATTCTACATATATACTCCGGTTGAGGAGGTGACCGCTAACTGAGAGCTTGTATTTACTGTTCAGAGCAGGATCGTATCACGTACCTATATCTCTTTACACTATTAATTTACTTTTACCATGCCTCATACTTGTTTACTTTCTATTGCACTTGATATATTGGACCTCTAGTAAGTGTCAATGTCGACCCCTCATCACTACTTCTCCGGGGTTAGGCTAGATACTTACTAGGTACACGTTGATTTACGTACTCATACTACACTTCTGCAATTATTGTGCAGGTAGATATATATATTCATGGTGGTCTTTTGGGCGCAGAGGCACGACTATTGCGTGGACTTTATGGTGAGCTACATTCTAGGTTACGATCCGCAGTATACAGAGTCTCCATCAGAGTTACTTACATTCTCCTGTCTAACTTGTATTCCAGACAGATGTTGTATTTTATTATATTTCTTAGTAGATGCTCATGCACTTGTGAAACCGAGTTTTGGGGGTTCCTAGTGGATGTTCATTATTGTACTCATGTAATTATTATCATTTTATCTTGTAATTTATACTTTATACGAAAATTGGTAAATAAAAATCATGGGTGTTCTACGAGTACCAGGTTTTATTCTATTTATTTATTGGGATTTATGATTTAAAAGATAATGAAATGAGTAACTAAGTTGGTTAATCACCGTTGGCTTACCTGGTGGTTGCGTTAGGTACCATCACGACCTATAGTGGATTTTAAGGTCGTGACAAGTAGAATTACCAACACCTAAACTCTCATAATTCCATGATGCTATGTTTCTCAAATCAACAAGTAGAATAAAATAAAGTTAAAACAAACAAAACAAAATAAAAGTTCAAACTTGAAACCTAGCAATATATACAGCTACGACTACACCGTTAGTTCCCCGGCAACGATGCTAAAACATTATCACGCCCAACTCTAGTCCTAAAAAGGATAAGTGGTCGCTGCAAATATAAACTGGTCTAAGAGTCCAGAGTCAAATTCCATAGAGAACTAAAGCTTAGCTACAACGGTTCAATATCACTAAGGAGACAAGCTCGAACAATTTCAAAGTTATAAAGAATGAAATTTTTTTATTCTAAAATAATTAACTAACAAATCTAGAAAGCAGTAAAACTATCAATTAACAAGGATGGAATTGGAGACAACATTAAGGAGACCTATAGTTATAATTTCCCCAATTGTCAAAATCATTCCCGCTACGCCTCCTATAATATCGCCTAAGTATTCTCTACCGATCGTGAGTACTTCAGGTGTCGTAATTCTCTTCCGAGCGACTACCATAATTTACTAGACGTATTCTTTTGAACTACACTAGCTGGCACTAGTTCACCGCTCACTAAGATCACACCAAGATTTCGTTATTCCTAATCCCATCTTTAAACCCTCCATGTTCATTCCTTACATACGTTAGGAGTGATGTTGTTTAACAACCACCTAAATGTTTACCATTTTCCAAGCAATACACACTAAATAGGCACAGTCAATTGATGGCCATTCAATCAATAACAATAAACACGTAGTTGAACAAGTAGAGAAATCCAACAAATCAATTATATAAAAACAAAACAAGAATTTATCCTTTAAAAGATTCCATCAAAACCCTGGATAACAAATTAACAATTCATAATAGTATGTAAAACTACAATACTAAAATTCATAACCAATAATGGAAAATTGAAAGAAGAAAGTGAAAAAAAACTCGTAGAAGAATTCTCTGCATTGCTCCTAGCGTGTTCTTGCCTCCTTAGGTCAAATCCCCCCTCCTAAAGTGAGTTTAAGGACTATTTATGTGTGATAGGGTTTGCATGGGGCGAAATAATACAAGCCCACTTCAGAACAACCTCTTTAGGTTAGCTCGTTCACTCTCTCATGCGCACGCAAGAGTGAACGAGCGAAGTTCTTCTCCTTTTCTTTTCCTTCCAGGTCTCTCATTCACCCATGAATAATGAGAATATCTATTTCATTCATTAGATAATCAGGAGGTCATGTGATGAACACCTGTTTATTACCGTTAGTTACTTCAATTTTAAGTCTCAAAATACATACACTTTCATAGTTTAAAGTGGAATAAGTGATTCGAATACAACATTACTGGTTTGACTTTTCCGACACCAACATACAACCCACAATATGTCTACGGAGCCTCTAATAAATACAAAAGAGTACTATGATAGTGCCGGCAACAAGGCCCCGGCTATACCTCAAAACATAATACATGAGGAACAAAAGATATACGACCCCTAGATGAAGTGGGGATCACCAAGTCAGCCGGGAAGAGGGTGCACTACTATCACTGACCAAAGCCGTCTACTGTGGAACCACCTGCATCCATTAAAGATGCAGCTCCCCCGACAAAAGGGACTTTGGTACATATGGAATAGTACTAATATGAATGACTAAACACCCTATCAATAGAACGAGTAATAAAAAAAGGGGGAAAAGATCATAGAATCAATGGGAGCCTCAAACAATACCAAAACATCAAGTTAGGAGCAAGACAAGTTTTCAAGTAAATTTCCATAGTTTAGGTTGGGAGGTCTTTAGCACTGATATACAACCATGATTTTAGCATGGGAGTCATGGCAGCATGGCATCACAAAGAAATAACCCTGTGTGCGGCATGGCATCCGATCTCGACCCGATCGCAAAGGTCGTCTTACCACAATGTCGTGTGGATCGACATCACCCTTTGATAGCAATCATATTATCCCATTTAAGGGAAATAATCTCATCACACCAATCTCATCCCAAATAAGGGAATAATGACAATACACTCCTACACCGGCACGTGTAGTTTCGGGGTTAGGTCATTTCAACCTACCCTTCCTCGGTGACGAACGATACTCCCAAATGTTTATTATATAAAGGACTTTCAGCTCATTTCGTAGTCTTTTACTCATCTTTTCATTTCATTCGCACTATTGGCCACGAATGTAATATCATACTTGGCACATCGGTCGTATTTCTTATTTCATGTTCGCCCCTTTCATTTTCAAATATCATCATGGGTTAATAAGCAACAAGGCATTTCTAATCAAGATTTTAAGTAAACATATGAGTAATTTAGAGTCCTAAGCACATTGCGTTTTCTTCCATAATTTGGCATAATAACTTGTATTTGAAGCACGACTTAAAGTCATAATATTTCAACACACAAACCATACTTTGAGCACATTCTCGAATGATAAAATTATATGATGAGAGCATTCAGAACACATTTTAAACATGTATTTTTCAACGCAATGGTTATTCGGAATAGTCAAATTTATAATGAATAACTCGGGACATGAGAAATAAGGAATTGGCCCATCATAAGGAGCTTCATGGAATTCGATTATAAGAGAGAAGTTTAGCCAACATACCTCGATTGAGATTTTGTTAGAGTTGCTACAATGTTCCACTACCTTTGGCAACGTTAATCTATGGAAACATGGTCAAATTGGACCATCATTAGAAAGGGGTTCATAGCATTCAGCTCACTTAGGCCTTTTATCAAACATTGAGTGTGCACATTTCTCTACAACCTTCATTGATGATATTTCTTTATCCAATACCCACTCTTTACCCCACCAATTCATATTACAACCAACCTTTAATAGTTTATGTAACGACCCGACCGGTCGTTTTGAGCATTTGTACTTCGCCCGGTAGTTTGAGGGCATGAGTAACTACGTATGATATATTATGACTTATGTGAATCATCGGTTTTGGTTTTCAGGTTATTCAGAATCGATTTGGAAGAATGAATTTTATGATTTAAACTTTAAGTTATAAGAGTTGACCAAGTTTGACTTTTTGTGAATTTGACCCCGGAACAAAGTTTTGAGGGCTCCATTAGGTCCGGATGATGATTTTGTACTCGGGCGTATGCCCGTATTTGCAATTGGATGTTTCTGGAAGGATTCGACGCTAATTGGCGAAAGTTGGGAATTTGAAGAATTGGGAAGTTCATAAGTTTGACCGGAAGTTGAACTTGAAGATATCAGATTCAAATTGTAGTTCCGGGAATTGGAATAACTTCGTTATGTTATTTGGGACTTGTGTGAAAAATTTGAGTTTATTCCGAGTTGATTCGGTATGTTTCGATGTGAGTTTTGGGAGTTCAAAGTTCGATGTCAGATTTGAGTGAAACTAGTATGGTTGGACTCGTAATTGAATGGGTCGTCGGATTTTGTAAGTTTTGTCGAGTTCCGAGGTGTAGGCCCGGGTTGGACTTTTGGGATGATTTTTGGGCTTTGATTAAATATTCGACCTTTATCAATTAGGTTTGTTTTCTTTGGCATTATTTGATGTATTTGAGTTGCTTTTGGCTAGTTTCGAGCCGTTCGGAGGTCGGTACGCACGAGATGGCATTTTTGGAGCATCGTTTTGGTTGCTCGGTATTGGATTTGGCTTGTTCGAGGTAAGTAACACTTCTAAACTTGGTGCTGATGGTATAAAACCCCAAATTGCGTGTTATTTGATTGATGTTGAGGTGAAGTTCATGCTAGGTGACGGGCGTGTGGGCGTGCACCATGTGAATTGTGATTTATTCGATTCCATAGAACTGTGTAGCTATGTTCTCTGGATATTTTCACTGTAATCTATGTGTTAGATTACCTGAGCTGTAATTCATACTAGAAATCATGCTTAGGCATATGTTGGTACTAATGGGACCCACTGAGGTTATTTCTGCTATTGAATTATATGTTTAAATTGAAGTTTCGTACTCAGTCATATTTATTCTTTGCATATCATATCTCAGTCTCTATTGTTATTTATTGATACATCATATCATCATTTTTGGGCAAGTTTCATGATATTGTGAGCCCGAGAGACTGGAGAGTTTGATGAGTAAGTGAGGCCGAATGCCTGTTTGTGAGTGATATTTATAGGATCGGGCTGCACGCCACAACATGTTTTATTGATTTATGCCTGGATCTGGTTTATTATAACGCTTGGGCTGAAGGAGCCCCTCCGGAGTCTCTACACACCTAGTGAGCGCAATGGATTTATATTGAGGGATGGATCTTCCCTAGGCATGGATCTTTCCCGAAGCATTTATATTGAGGATGGATCTTCCCCTGGGCTGGATTGGCCTTATACAGTACTGAGTGACTGACTGTTAGTTGATATATATATATATATATATATATATATATATATATATATATATATATATATATATATATATATATTTATATTTAGGTTGTTATGTTTGGGTTGGATGTGCCTTGTTCAGTACTGAGTGACTGAGTATGTCGAGTGATTGAGCATGATGAGTGGAAAGTGTGAGACAATGAGATTGAGTACTCTGAGAGTGTGAATACATGAGCTCATCACTGAGATACATTGCATTTGACATGCGTACTTGAGATATATGCATAGAGAAGCATTTCTTTCTGCTACTTGGTTTTGGTGACATTCATGATTTCACCTGCATAGTGACATGTAGGCATAGAGATGTACTTTTCTCATGCTATCCAAATAAAAAAAATAAAACATCTTAATTATTGTTGAAAACTTTTGGGAAAAAAATCACAGTTTTACAAACCTACTCATATTTTGGTGATTTCGGTAAACGAATTTGGGTTTTCACTGATATACTTGAAAAGCATGCGTATTTTTCCATAATTGTGAACGAGTTGAGCATCTTATATTTGAGTATCTTTCTTGTACCATTATTATTAGGTTATTATGAACCGTTGTTGGCTATTGGTGTTGGACTCTTACCTCTATTCCAGCTCGTCACTACTTTCAACCTAAGGTTAGGTTTGTTACTTATTTAGTACATGGGGTCGGTTGTACTCATACTACACTTCTGTACCTTGTGTGCAGATGTTGGATGTTGATGTTGCTGTGTTCGACGGGAGCTGAATTTGAAGATGTACCTGCGTTCCGGTTATAGCTGTCTCTTGTTCATGGTAGCTCTAGACTTATGAAAGATCTGTTCATGTATATTTCAAACAAATAATGTACTTTATTTTATACTAGCTTTGTAAATTCTAAATGTTAGACGCTCATAATTTATATTACCAGCCCTTGGGGAATGTATAAGATGCAGATATATTATTTTACTTAATTGTCTTATTAAATTTCATTAGAATAATATATTTGTTAATTGGCTTACCTTACGGGTCGGTTTAGGTGCCATCACGACTAGTTGGATTTTGGGTCGTGACAAGTTGGTATCACAGCTCTAGGTTCATAGGTTCTACAAGTCATGAGCAAGTGTCTAGTAGAGTCTTACGGATCGGTATGATGATGTCCATACCTATCTTCAAGAGGCTACATGGCATTTAGGATAGACTTCCCATCTTTCTTTCTTTATCGTGCGACATTGATTTAGCTTGAAACATAACTCTTTGAATTCCCTCCACGCATTCGTGTGCGCATATGAGCGCTCTGTATCAGTTGTGCATCACCGGCTTCTAATTCCATGGATGAGGTGCGAGATTTGATTTTCTATGTGCTGATGATGGGCCAATCTAGGGGACTTGAGGCCGGGTTTTGACTGTAATTTGAGCACAAGGATTTTGGCTGTGTGAGCACGTACTTTTGGACTTATATGTACGGTAGTGTCCTTATGAGTGGAATTTTTGACTCGATGAGTAGTTGGATGGCTATATGATGAGTATGATGTGATTGCGGGATGTGTTCAGATAGTTTGAATGTGATGAAAAGAGTTTGCTTGAGATGTAAAAAAAAAAGGACTATTAGGTGCTAGATTGCTGTCTTGATGTGACGCATAGCCTCGAGTTGAGTGTGTTGAAAGATTTTTCATGTTGTTTAATTGTGGAAATAAGTAGATTTTCATGTCTTTTGGTGAGTTCAGACTCAGGAAGATTAAGTGATGGCGTAGTAGTTGTGGTTGTAAAAGGGCATCAAGAGATGTCAGTTTGAGGCTAAGCAAGTGGGTTATAACCTGCGGAGTAATCTAGGGATGTGTGATTTTATGATGTTGTGAGGAGGCTTTCTTTTCTACCAGTAGGTTATATTTGTACAATTTGAGTTTGGATCGGTTGTAATAGTTGGCCTTACCGTCACGAGGATGAATGTAAGATTTGCGGATGATTTGAAGTATTAGATGGTTTGTGGTACATGAGCTTATGAAAGATTTAGTTGAATCTCCCTGCGGTATTATGGTAGTAATAGAGTATGCGAGTTATCGAGTGTTTTGATCTATGGCTTTGAACCAAGTGGGGGAGTTTGCTATCGACGATTTGATTGCATGGCTACGTGTTGTATTGGTTTTGGTCTGAGGCATACTTATGGATCGGTTATGACTTACAGAGGTTGAGATCGAGTAAAGAAATTTCTGGATACGGGTTTTGTTACACTTTATGGGTATATGGGAATCATGGGATGATTGAGTTGTTACTCGTGAATGATGTAGTGCGCGTGGAGTAGAAAATTGCTCGGTTGCTGAAAGATGTGGATTACTTCTTTGGGTGTTGTTGTGCTAATGGAGCACATGTCGTTCGGACCGTCTGGTCAGTGCAATTGAAATTTGAGCAGAATAGATTACTATAGAGAAGGTTCTAATGGATTCAAGATTTATATATAGCAATTGAGAATTTTGTAGATTTGTATATGGCTAGAATTTGAGATTTAAGTTGGATGGTGTCGATACTGGTGGCATTTCTACATCATTATGGATTTACATTTCAGTATCAGAAAGGTGGAGGAAAACAACTTTAGATTTGCAGAAGGTCTCTTCAGAGTGGGTATCTCGGTTGTGGTACGTTTGGGGTGCTTAAGAGGGAATACATCGGCTTATTGGCCTTAGGGCGGTGTGGTTTTATGCTAGGATCTCTTGTGGTGAGCTTTGGGTGAAGATCATGGTATTCTAATAAGGAGAAGTGTCAGTTTGAGGGCAATTCAGAAAGAACTCAGAGAAATGGGATAGCTTGGTAGTAGGTTGGATCAACAAAGTAATAGATATGATTGGTTTTTTGGGTACTTATGATGTGGTAAGGCTCTACAGGTGTTTTGTATCAATACTCTTAGGTTTGGTGACATGCGTGGCTTGGTTGAGTTAGAGACACTCAGTTCTGATGGTTTGGTTATGGGCAAATGGGTTTTGAAGAGTTCTCGGTGGTTTCTATCATGGCTTGAGATGGATATTTCCTACCGGAGTGAGGAGCATGTTGAGTATTGTGATTTTCTATTATATGGGATCAAATGGAAAGTTTCTAACTGATCAGATATGTATTCTACTTGTGACTCAGAGTTGATTATGATGTTCTCGTATTTTTCATATGATGGCATGATAGATGCAGTGTGTTGTGTGGGATTAAGAGGTGTGTAAGTAAAACAACTAAGACAAGTAGCAAATAGGCACGGTGTCACGGAAGGGACGAACAATTCAATATTTCCACAATAAATAGTCCATGGCTCAACCACAATGTATACAAGAATTTCCAAAATAACAACATGAATGGGAATACTCAACAAGGAAAGGTAACAAGACAATAAGGAGTGCAATAACTTCAACTAAATCATATAAGAGCAAAATAACAATTAAAAGGTAGAACAAGTGCTAACAACGTCAAATACAGCATGTAAGAGTAGATTAATAATGAGAGATATCACATGTTATGACGATTTAATTAAAGGCATGAAAAGAGTCTAGATAATCTAAACCGGTCAAATATCACATATAAGCTGTGTACCCACTCATCATCTTGCGTACACGGCTGCTACATAACACGAATAGCACAATTAACCCAAATCCTAAGGGGTAGTTCCCCCACAAAAGGTTAAGCAAGATACTTAACTCAAAGAAGCTAAATCGATACTCTAAATTGACCTTCTCATGTGAAACAACCTCCGGACGGCTCAAATCTAGCCAAAATAATTTTATATCATAAATAAAAACCATAGTAAATAATTTCGAATAATACAACTTTAATCTTTAATGAAAACTAAAAAGTCAACCCAAAAAATCAACCCAGGACCTACACCTCGTAACCCGACAAAATTCACAAAATTCGAACACCCATTCCGATATGAGTTCAACCACACCAAAATTATCCAATTCCGACATCAAATCTGCATTCAAATCCTCATTTTACGTTTTTGAAAGTTTATACAAAAATTCTTATTTTCTCCCATTCAAATCACTAATTTAATGTTAAAAACAAAGATGAAATCATGAAATATAATCAAATCCAGATAAAGAACACTTACCCCAAACTAACACGCGAACATTCCCTCCAAGATTGCCCAAATCCGAGCTCTCTAACGCAAAAAGTGATAAAATATCAAAAGCCGTCGAAATAGAGTACTTATATTCTACCGAGTGATTCCTCTTATGCGATCGCGGAACAATACTCGCGATCGCGAAGAACAAAATACTGCCCAGAAAAAATAAAGCTTTACGTTCGCGGTACACACCTCGCGAACACAATGAACAATGAAAAAAGGCTTCGCGAACGCATATAGGCAATCACGAATGCGATGAGTAAAAGTCCACCAGCTCCCAGCTTCACTACGCGAACGCGAACAGACAGGTGTGAATGCTTACAACAGACAACAAAAGCATCGCGAATGCATGCCCATGATCGCGTTTGCGATGAAAAAAATCCTTGAGCTCGAAGCAACCTTTCGTGATCGCGTCTTCATCTTCGCGATCGTGAAGAACAACAGGCACACCAACAAATCAGCAGTCCAAAAACATGGAGAAATAGACCGTAGCCCATCCGAAACACACCCGAGGCCCCTTGGTCCCCTTCGAAACATACCAACACGTTCCATAACATAACGTGGACCTGCTCGAGGCCTCAAATCACATCAAACAATATCGCAACTATGAATCATACCTCAAATCAAACTTAATGAACTTATGAACTTTCAACTTCTACAACTCGCACTGAATCATATCAAATGAACCCGGAATGATGTCAAATTTTGCATGCAAGTCCTAAATGACATTACGGAGGTATTCCAACTCTCAGAATTGCAATCCGAGCCCGACATCCCCAAAGTCAACTCCCGGTCAAACCTCTCAACCTTCCAAACCTTCAACTTTCCGATTTTCACCAAAATACATCAAATCAACCTACGGACCTTCAAATACAAATTCGGGCATACAACTAATTCCAAAATTACCATACGAAACTATTGGAATAGTCAAAATACTATTCCAGAGTCGTCTACGCAAAAGTCAAACTCCGATCAACTCTTACCGTTTAAGCTCCTAAAGCAAGAATCATCCTTCCAAATCCATCCCGAATCATCCAAAAATCGATATCGATCACAGACGCAAGTCATAATATATGATACGAAGCTGCTCAAGACCTTAAGCCACCGAACGGAACGCTAATTTTCAAAACGATCGGTTGCTTTGTTACATTAGAGTTATACTAATATCTTCTTTGTTTATTGCAGCCTGCAGGTGCAATTAGCTTCTTTCAAGAATAACTATTTAAGCAATAACGTAGTGGAGGAAATTTCACTAAGTATGTCGCCAGCGATGAGGACATTTTGAAAGACAGATCTGGAGAATGTGAAATGTTGGAGGGATTCATTTAGTGAATCAGGACAGTACATTGCAATTTACCGAGAGGTTATGATTGGTAAAGTTTATCTTTCTTTTCCTCTTTAGTTTTTTCCTGAATCTGTTTAATAGACTAAAATTGATGTGATGGAAAAAGAAAGAAAAAGAATTCACGCTCAAGGAAATAACATATTGCTGTAAGTAAATTTAATGGTTGCTTCTAATCAACTGAACATTTTCCGTCAACTAATGTTTGTTTTTGAAATATTATGCGCAATTTACAGAAACAAGAAGTATTTAGACATATCATTGTGCAATTTTAAAAAGCAAAGAAGGCTAAAGCTACAAAATAAAAATATTTATAAATTCATGGTGACTTCCCAAAAGAATTAGCTTTCACGGAAGAAAAGTAAGTTAAGTGCAATGAAGTAGGAACTAACTAGAATACCACTTGTATACGGTCGAGATCGAATTCGCCTACGACATGAAAGGACAGGCCCAGAACGTGACGATGCAAGACTGAAGATCGGCCCCAAGTCATACCGGACTAGAACCTGAGGTCAGAACACCTGCCTTCGAGAACATTGAGTCTGAGACCCGGAGTCGACCTTAGCCCTGAACGAACTCAGAGAAATATTATTAGCATAACCAACGGACGACAGAAATATCCGTAACCGAGTAGACGTTGCGGCGGGAATCTTGGCGCGTATCAGTAAGAAACCAACAATCAACAAATCAATGGATTTTTACCTTTTATAGAATTGTACCTAAAGTAGGACTCCTTAACTATATAAAGGGGGGTCTAATAATTCATTAAAGACATTGTAACACACATTCCAAAGCAATATATCATTATTATTTCTCTTTATGCTCTTGTTCTTCTGTGTCCTAATACCGATCAAAGCGTACCTGGCTTGAGGGTGACTAACCTTCCAAGGCTAATACTGTTGAATTCGTGTGGTTTGCGTTTACTTTTATTATTATTATTATTATTATTATTATTATTATTATTATTATTATTATTATTATTATTATTATTATTATTATTATTATTATTATTATTATTATTATTATTATTATTATTATTATTATTATTATTTATTTTCTATTAACTTAATTTATCGTTTTGTGTCAAGTTAATCTGCATATTCTTAAAACCACTTACAAATTTAATTGTTATCCGATTTTGAGGGTAAACAGTTTGGTGCCTACCGTGGGGCTAAGGATAATAGTTATTATTTGATACAAATCTCCATAACACACACTACTTTACACTTGTTCTTTGAAGTGTCTCTAATTTCCTGTTAAAACTTAAAATGTCGAACTCTCAACCGACATCCCTATATGTTGACAACGAGTCCGGTCATCACGGGATAAATAACAACATAATGCCATGTGACGAAGTACCGCCCGTTGATCCCATCAGAATTCCAGTCGCAGACCCAATCGACGATAATTCACAGTGGCTATCAACACAAACCAGCCTACCGACCCCGAGAATAACGTCCATGGAGAAGCCCGATCGGCGGCTCAAAATCCACAAAACACTGGAGCATATTGGATCAGTTTACGGGTGATCTTTGAAATGTTGCAGGTCCAACAGGCGGCGATAGCTCAGTTATAGAACCAAAGCCGTACACCGAGCAAAGTTGAACCCGATCCACCCCGGGAAGTCATTCGCAGGGATGAACCGGTCGCAGAAGGATCAAATGAAAACGAACCGGGGGCTAACCCCGAGATCATAAAGATGCTTGAAGAACTGACAAATCGGGTAGAATCAAGGGAGAAGAAAATGGAAGCTAATGACAAAAAGGTGGAAACTTACAATTCCAGGATAGACCAAATCCTAGGAGCACCGCCGATATTGAAAGGCCTGGATTCCAAGAAGTTCGTACAAAAACCTTTTCCTCCAAGCGCGGCTTCAAAGTCGATCCCTAAGAAATTCCGCATTCCCGAGATTGCTAAATATAATGGAAAGACCGATCCAAATGAGCATATAACCTCTTACATGTGTGCCATCAAAGGGAACGAACTGGAGGATGATTACATCGAGTAAGTCCTGTTAAAGAAGTTCAGAGAGACCCTGTTGAAGGGAGCTATGGTATGGTACCATAACTTGCCTTCTAATTCTATTGAATTATTTGCTATGCTTGCAGATTCTTTTGTAAAAGCACATGCCGGGGCCATCAAGGTCGAGACCTGAAAATCGGACCTTTTCAAAGTGAAACAGAAGGATAACGAGATGCTCAGAGAGTTCGTGTCCCGGTTTCAAATAGAACAAACGAACCTACCACTGGTCGCTGATGATTGGGCCGTTCAGGCTTTCACCCAAGGGCTCAATGTTCGAAGCCCGCTGGCTTCACAGCAGTTGAAACAAAACCTGATAGAATATCCGACCGTTACTTGGGCCGACGTGCATAACCGGTATCAATCGAACATCAGAGTCGAAGATGATCAACTCAGGGCCCCTTCCGTGTCCGTATATCCTGTCAGAACCATCGACATAGTCAAAAGAGACATCAATCATGAACCGAGATCAAACAGGGATCGGTATCAGCCATATAATGGAGACCGAAGAAGTAGTGGGCCCGGGCAGAACTCTATGAGAAATGAAAGGAGAAGTGATCGAGGTCAGAGCAGCCAGGGACTCATGAGCAAAAACAGCTTCGACAGGCCCATCGGGCCTAAAGAAGCATCAAGGTTATCAGAATACAACTTTAACGTCGATGCTGCCGCCATTGTGTCAGCTATCGGACGCATCAAAGATACCAAATGGCCTCGACCTCTAAAATCCAGTCCAACCCAAAGAGATCCTAACCAGATGTGTAAATATCACGGCACTCACGGCCACAAAACGAAGGATTGCCGACAGTTGTGAGTAGGGGTATTCATCGGTCAGTACGGTATGGTATTTAGTCATTTCGGTATTCGATTTTTTAAAATGCTATACCAATACCGTACCTAATTAAATTCGGTATGGTTCGGTTTTTCTCCTTTCGGTTTTGATTTATTCGATTCGGTAACTTCGATTTATTCGGTTTGAATACTAACTGGTATGTAGAGTCAGAGACTGTAATATTCTTAATTAAAGTACTCAAAAGTACAAAACTAAAAACGTTTTTTGACAAAATATTTGTCCATAACCAGCAAATATCAACCCAGAGAGAGAAAACTGAACATAAAAGAATAAATTTGATCATTAGAAATATTTTGTTACTTGCTTAAAGTTAATTGATGAACTTAGAGAATAAAGGAAAGCAAAATTTTAGATTTTTTGTATTTATGTTATAATTAATAATATGTATATTTTGCAATATAATATACATATTTCAGTACGGTATCGGTATTTTGGTATTTCATTTTAAAATACTAAATACCATACCTAATACCAATTGTTTTTTAAAATTAAACCAAATACCATATGTTGATACACAATTTTGCCCTCATATTTTCTCAAACAGTGTATATATTTTCAAAATATCACTTTGTGTCATTACTTACTTTACAAGTATTTTTCTATAATTTTCCATATTTTTTTAAAGCTTAAAAATTAATTTCTTTCTACATTTTTATTATATAAATATCTAATAAGTATCCTTTAAAATTATTTTGGAATGACTTAAGTACCTAAAATTATTATTTGCATCCATAATACATATTTCAAATATTTTCTCTTTATTTTATAATTACAGTGGTATTTTAAGCTATTTGCACAGTCTTTCACGCATAGCCTATATTTTCATTTGTCATTTTGGTCAGGGTCAAAATAATATTTTATATTTTTTGTAATCTCCTACTATTATTTTAAAGTATTAATTTGCATAAATAGAATTTTTATATATTTATTTAATTATTTTTTATTAAATTATTTCCCTTTTAATCTCCTATTTAAAAATTTGCCCAATTCTAGGCTAATTTTCGGACCAATCTTGGCCCAAATCCTAAGCCCACACCCTCTCTCCTCTCAGCAGCCCAAACCAGCACAACCCTTTAATGAATCCGGTTGCGACCTGTTTTAAACGACCCGCCCCACTCCCCTTTCGATCTTGGCCGTTGATCTCAAATGATCAACGGCCCATAATAATCCCCTATCTCTCCTTATAACCCCTCAACCCCAAACCCTAACTTCATTTTACCCGTCCGCCGCCCCCAAATCCTCTCGAAGCTTCTCTTCTCCCCACAAACCCTAGCTGTCGCCTCCCCAATCTTCTCCAAATCCGAGTAAATCATGCATTCCCTCTGTGATTTATTTGCCTTTTACACGTTATCTCGTTGTTACTTGCAAGATTATGGTGTTACTTGGTACTTCCCTAAATATGGCAAGTACTACGTCTCTGATTTTGTCCGAATGAGTCCTATTTCTTGAATCTGGACTGTATTTCGTCTACACACGTCTAATTTTACACTGTGTGAGTCGGATTTCATTTGAATTTCTGCTGATTTACACTTTCCCTAAAAAATTAGTGTTTACCGGATTTCTCTCTTAAATTGATTTTAAATTAATTTGCATGTTGTCTTTCCTTATTTATTGCTAAATTTACTTCGTTTCCTTATGTGCTTGCTCGATTTTTGACTGCTATATAAACCCCTCCCCATCCCTCTCTGAGGCAGAGCTAAATCGCTAGACTTTCACTAAAAATTGGAGTTATTACTCTATTGTTCTCTTATTCTCTTGTTCTATACTCTGATTCTTGGCCGGCTGAAAGCCAACACTACCAGATTTCGATTTTTCAACTTTTCTTGGTGCGAGCACTGCCCGGGGTTCATTCGAAGCCCTTGGGAACTTTGACGCACTAAGATTCTAGGTTCTCGCTCTTTGATTGATATTCAAAGTATTGTGGAGTTGGTTCTTTCCTGTTGTCTATTTTTGTCAACTGATAACTGGTAAGTCTTTTGGCTTTTACAATTCTGTTCTTCTGTGTTCACGATTTGCATACTCTTACCTATGAAATTTGTGACCTAATGTGTTTTGGGCTATTTCTGTGTGCAACTTTGTTAGTTTTGCACTTGTCTTGAACCTCTTTAGCATTTGATTTTAAATAAAGCTACCAGTTATGAGATAGGTTATTTGAATATGTTTCACCTAAATAATTTAGACCCTCTTAAGCTTAATGTGTTGATACCTGAATGTCTATATTTGTTGTTTGACAAGAGTTTGTTTTTCCTACTCTGTTCTGCATTCCTGCAATGACTAACTCGCATCTGTAATATATTCATTGTTAACTATGATCCGCTACCCTGCTAGTTTTGACACTTCATCATGTCTTGGTTCGCTGAATCTCATATCCTTTAGTGATTATTTGAACCTTTAGAGTAGCTATCTCAACTTGTGTTTCCTTACCATATTTGATACTGTTTAGCTTCATGATATAAGTTAATATATCTGTCTTTTGATATTATGATGGATACTTAACATGATTTGGGCCCCCTAGGTTCTAATACTTCAAGTTAATGCTCTACTTCAGACTCGTTTAGTATTATGCACCTTTGTATGTCAATGTTGTAATGTCAGAAACTTTTATGCCCTTGTCTTTCGCAAAACAATGTTTTCTGCCCAATATGGTAAGTGTTTGAATTTGTGATAATAACCTGCTCTTTGAGTTTTGTGATTCTCTTTGCTTGTATGTCACCCTTGTCATGTCTGCTTTCTAAAAAATACAAATGCACCTCTTCAAATTCTGCCCTCTTGGTCACTATTCCCTTACTCTCATTTATTACCTAAACTATTCTGAATATATCACTCTTGGCCGGCTGAAATCCAAGGCCACTAAGACTTCTCTATTGACCACCCTAGTGTGAGCACTGCTCGGGGTCCATTTGAGACCCTTGTGAACTCTGACACACTAGGATTTGGGGTTTTCTAGCCACTCTCTTTACTATTTGAGACCTGAGCTATCTCTGACACTCAGCTCTTTCTTCCTACTGTCCACTGAATATATGTAAACTGGTTGGTTTGAGTGATTCAATGTCTGTGTAATATCGGTCAATCTAGGGTTGTTTGGTTTGGCTTGAGTTCTCCTATGGTTTCTGGGTTGTGCTGATGAATATAGTTCCCTGTTAGGAATCTGAGTATGCTATACGAGAGTTGTTGAAGGCTGAGGCAATGCTGGCTATTTCCTTTTGGGCCCGCTATGGCCTACTGGTATTGCTTGTATAATATGTTGTAATTACATTCATTATTGGGTCTGTAATTATTTTGTATAAACAATTGGGATGTTAGTAAAAAGGGAATGGTTAGAATTTAATATCTATGGGAAATGGGTAGATAACATGCCTATAGAACTTGGTAATATGTTTTCTATATGTGATGTTCGATTACATGAGCATTGTAGAGATCATGACATTAGGGGAAGCACACACACACATTACTTGTTTACTATTAATCATGAGTCCAAATGTTATGTCTACTGCTACGAGTTTATAGACAACATGCCTATAGGAAGTGAGCATTCTTTCAATTTGCATGACTTCCTTCAACCGCATTAGAAATCTGCCTATAGGAACAAATAATTTTTCCTTCAATTCGCTTCAGTTATTCACTAGAAATTATGCCTATAAGATTTTGATCACTTCATTTCCTTTTGTACCACATTGATCACTAGAAATCTTGTTCATAGGACTAAGTATAAATAAAACAAGATCTAAGGTACTATGCGTTAGAGATCCTGCCTATAAGAAATAATTGTTCGCTATAATTAGTTAACGCCAGACCATTCAAACACTGCTTCATGCACGTCATATGAATAATTCTAGGACTCTTTCCCTAGCAGATTCTGTTGTACCCAACTGAGTAAATCACTTAGGCATCGCACGTATAGTATTGGTAACTTAAAACTCCCAACAATTAGCTTATGGTACCCGCATGATTCTGTCTATAAGCTATATCCTGCATCTGAAATCACTTGCATACTTTGATCACCTAGAAAGCATGTCTATAAGATTCTGCAGATTCCTGTTTGGCAAATGTGTTTGCGTGCATTTATTGCTTAAGTGCGGAGGCAAACTTGAGCCCCTTTATTGCCATGTTTGACGTCCAATGTGTTTTGTATGTCGCCTAGTTTTTATCATTTTGAGTAGCCTAAGTTTAAGTCTAGAACCACCCTAAATAGAGGTCCAATACCTCCTGGACCATAGGTATGGGATGGGTAATGCACGCATAGGGTACGACCTATAATTGAATTAGAACGCTTTAGGGTAACAACTTTAATATAGTAATCGGGTAGCAGGAGATGATAGTATGTGCCCGCTGAATAATATGAGTAACACCCCATCTTGAGGGAGTTACGAAGTATTATTTATATTGCATGGGGTGATCCTTTAGGCTAAAAAACTTAGGACCCCCCTCCTCTTTATATGTTGTTATTAGATCTAAATAGTTGTATCCCCGTATTTTCATTAAGATCTGTATTAATCATGTTGTAATAATGTTCTGTGACTTCTGAACTCCTTGGTTTATTTGATCGCCTAGCTTTATCATAATTCACATAATCTTAAGTTCAGCCGGGACCCACAATTGTGGACCTCGAGGAGTGCCTAACACCTTCTCTTTGAGGCAACTTGAGCCCTTACCCGATCTTTGGTGATGTAGATTAGTCAAACAGAGTTATCTGCATAATAGGTGCCCTAACGCACCTTAAAACCGTTAGGTGGAAACTCTCGTCTTTTAATACCTTCTTTAAAAGGGTTGTCACATATCGAAACCCGATTTCGCGAGAATACGGGGGCGCGACAGCAAGGCGATTCTGCTGGGAATATACCTTTGGGCTCTTACCATAATGAACTTGGCTTATGTGGATTAGTTTTTATAAATGCACATTCCTTTTCCATCTTTACTTGCTAAATTTTTCTATTACATGCACATACCTTTCCATATTCTCCCTTAGTTGCTCTAACTGCTATTTATTAACTATAACACGTCTCTTCCACCCCTACTCCCTTGCTTACATTATTATATTCCCTATATTCCATGAACTAACTTCTTCTTTTGTCTTTCTTTTTACGTCTTTTATGTTTTATCTTAATATTGTGTTTATTGCTTTCACATATTTATCATGCAAATACTTGGCAATATGTTATTATTTTTTCATAAAGCATGCTCCACATCATATTCTACTCGTGCCTAACTAATACCATAGCGGCACTTGATGAGTGTCCGCGCTCTTCCAAAAATTACCCTTTTTATTTGGAAAGGCTTATTTGCGGTAAAACTAGTCGATCGGCGGTGCAGTCGATGGTTTCGTGCCTTTCCCTCTCATGTTGTCCACTTGAGGGTACCAGTCTAGACCCTTCTAGAAACCTTACTCCAATATCAACTATGCATGCATCATGTCAAACCTAGTATGGATTAGAACGTTGTCCATGTGATAATCCACTAAGATAAGCCTTGTCCAAAGTTCGATGGGATTTTCATAATCTCAATGGACACCATCACGTTATGTGCATTACTTGGACAAAATATGCCGATATGTTGATCATTAATGTGTAAATAGTCAGACCCCGAGGGGGAAAAGGATAACTCTATTTGTTTCACAGAAAATGAGGCACGAAGTTCCCCGGTTCAGCATGGTTCAAAACATCCCACCTTTTCTGCTTGATTGGGGGAAGAAACTCTCACCTAGTGACCAGAACCATGTGAAAAGGATCCTCAGAAATTTACCCTCCTTATTAGACATTCGGCCAAATAACGCATTGATTGAGGCCGCCACTATGTTTTGGGATGAGAAAAGAGTTGTCTTTCACTTTGGTAATGTAGAGATGATCCCTCTCTTATAGGAAATTGGAGGCTTCGATAGGCTGCCATGTGATAGTCCGGGTTTATTTGTACCAGAAAATCGCACTCCCCGTGATTTTTTGAAAATGATGGGTTTCAAGAAGAATGATGAATTACTCTGTCTGAAGGAGTCATACATACCATTTGAATTCCTTTATGAACGTTATGGGCATAGCAAGTCATATCGCCTTCACCGTGATGAACTTGCCATTCTTCTTTGGGTCTGGACACACCGCCGAGTTTTTGTGTTCATTGTCTATTTCTTGGGGTTGCTGATATTTTCGATGAAAGAGGGGAGGATCCACACTCGTTTAGCCATGTTCGCTAAGACTCTAATGGAAAGAATTGAAGGACAAACTTACACTATCATCCCCATGATCGTGGCCGAAATGTATCGAGCTCTAGATCGATGCAAGCAAGGGTATGGGCATTTCGAGGGCTGTAATCTATTGCTACATGTTTGGTTATTAGAACATTTCCAGAGAGGTAAATATCGTCGGGAACTTCTTTGACGACCATTGAATGACTACATAGCCTACCACCATCCAAACAGAATGACATTTATCCCAGATAGGTTCGCGCAACCCGGAAATGCTGTGAGCTGGGTGCGTTTCTTCAGCAATTTGACTGACGAAAGGGTACATTGGATGTTCGAATGGTTCCCTAGCAGCGAGTTCATCATCAGGTCAAGAGAAACCACTCATTTAGTGTTGATCGGGTTAAGAGGAATCTATCCTTATGCTCCTATAAGAGTAATGAGGCAAGCGGGAAGAAAGCAGGTTATACCTCGGGTTTCCAACATGGTCCAGTATAAAGCAGACTTTAAAGGGAACATCATTCCGTTAAAGTTCGAGGCGCAATATATATGGAATCAAAAGGTCGTTGTAGAGAAAGACACTACCAAGCCAGACATGTATCATGCCGGCCATGTATACTTTTACCCATCATGGTTGGTAGATGATATAGCGGGAGATGTCAAACCAGGGATTAATCTAAAAAATAGGGTTATAGATGACGATGCTGAAGCGCAAGTCAAGTATAGGATGCTGCGCAAGAGGGTTTTCTTGTCTGAAGCTAGACATTTGGAACAACACAAAATGGATATGGAAGCTATCGGCGAATAGAAAGAAATTGCTACCAAATCAGCAGAAAGATTGAAATATTTGGAGCAAGGGTTAATGGAACTCGGGGGGAAGATGAGGAAGAGGCTCTCAGATTGTCAGAATACGGAAGGCAATGAGGGAGGGCACCTAGAAAGGGCTTATCTACTATTGGACATGCGTGACTTGGGGAACTTGATTGATGGATCCAAGAAGGCCAAGCATGGAGAAGGTCCCTCTGGGGCCAAATAGATTAAGAAATGATGTTCTTTACTACTTTTTAGCCTAGTTTTAGATTTCGATTGTAATAAGGCAAATGCCATTAGTGACTTTATTATTATTATTATTGTCATTTTAGTAAATATTTGATTCATTTATCACATTAATGAAATGACGCAACAATTGGCATCAATTTTCTACAAATCTATATGTCGCTTAGGCTTACCTCGGGCACAATGAGGTCCCCAAAATTAGGACGCAGATTTATTTACTAATTCTGCAACACATGCTCAATATCGAAAACATCCTTTTAATACTCCTTACTGACTTGGTTACCTTTTTGTTTTTCTTTTCTTTTGCTTATTCCCATTCCCTAAGGTTGGTTCGTGCATACTGGCATCATCAGCGTATCATACCAGATCTAGAGGTCCTTCACCTCCTCCTCCTCCAAGTGATCCCAAAAATAAAGAAAAAGCTAAAATGGATGATATGAGCGGTATCAGAAAAGACAACGCTACACATACAGAGAATGTCAAAACTTCAGATGGTCGGAGTACTCCGGCACAGAACGACTTGGTCTTACGGGTAGAACAAAAAATACTGGATTTATAAGGGGAACTTGAGCAGGTCCGAAATTTGGCAAACCTTTCACTCACCCTAAACGTCCCCGGCCTTAACCAACATAGCACAAACACCCAAAACCCGGTACCTCCCCAAAATACACAGAATCCGCAAAACCCTCCTGCACCACATCAATATGCCACACATCCTCAAAACCCCAACCCTCCGCCAGTACTAACCCCTCCACAACATTATCATTATCCGACCCAGTATCCACAAACCACTACCTACCACACTTCTCAAAATGCACCACAGCCTACTCCTGACCCACAAAAGTCAACTAATGACCACCATTATGCTCAGATTCCCAGAGTTCACCAAAGCAATACCATATATGTGAAAACCTTACCCCACACCCTACAACAGACCCTATACATACCTGAATCCGCCGAGAAGGACCTGCATATCAAGAACATGGCGTAGGAACTCAAGAAATACTGGAAGAGTTTAAAGTGTCCAAGGGGGCAAAGGAATTGAGGGTTTGAATTATGAAGATTTGTCTATTCAGCCAGATGTAGAACTGCCAGAGGGTTACAAACCTCCTAAGTTCAAAATATTCGATGCAACTGGTGATCCAAAGGTGTACTTGAGAACGTATTGTGACAAGCTTGTAGGAGTTAGCAGGGATGAAAGAATCCGCATGAAGCTGCACATTAGAAGCCTCACCGGAGTCGCCCTATCTTGGTACATCAGTCAGAACCCAAAGAAATGGGTTAATTGGGCGAGCATGGCATCAAATTTCATGGATCAGTTTAGGTTTAACACAAAAAACGCACTAGACATTTTCTACATTCAGAATCTCAAGAAGAGGCCAACAGAAACTTTCCGCGAGTATGCTACTCGGTGGAGGTCTGAAGCTGCAAAAGCAAGGCCAACACTGGAAGAAGAACAGATGAATAAGTTCTTCGTTAGAGTTCAGGATCCGCAATACTACAAAAGACTGATGGTTATTGAAAACCATAAATTTTCTGACATCATCAAATTGGGAGAAAGAATAGAAGAAGGGATCAAAAGTGGAATGGTGTAAAATTTTGAAGCACTCCGAGCCACAAATAAAGCCTTACAGTCAGGAGGTATCTCCAAGAAGAAAGAGGTAGGTGCGGTGATGGTAGCCCAAGGTCCAAAATCTCTTCTTACATACCAAACACTCCCACCCACATATCAGCCTTCACCTCCCAGATACCAACAACCTACCACCACTTACCATACTTATAACACCCAGCCAGCATACTACCACTCAGCACCAGCCCGCCAAAACTACCAAAACCCTAGACTAAATTTCGACCACAGACCACCCAGACAATACACCCCAATTTCCGAACCTATAGACAAGTTGTACGAGAGACTGAAGGTTGCCGGTTATATCACTCCCATTCCCGATGTTGCTATGGAAAACGCTTCCCAATGGATTAATCCAAACAAGACATGTGCCTATCACTCGGGCATGAAAGGTTATACCATTGATGAGTGTCGTACTTTAAAGGATAAGATTCAGACATTAATTGACACCAAAGTCATACAGGCAAAGAAGGCTGCACCCAATCTCCATAACAATCCTCTCCCAGATCACAGGGGTGGAGGAGTAAACGTGATAGAGACCGATGAAGAATGGGACTCAGAGGGGTCAATTGGACTCATTCGGGATGGGGATAATTCTGAAACATCTCTAGTCACTCTCACACCTATCATGGTACAGACTCAGGCACCAATTGAATTTGAGGTAGCTGCACCAACTCCGTTTAAGGTTGAAGTAATAACGCCCTTCAGCATGATGGTAGCACCTACGCCATCTTATAAGTCTAATGATATACCATGGGATTATGTTGCAGAAGCAAGAAGAAAAGGAAAAGCAAAAATGGAAGAAACAGGTGCAGCGCAAGGCATGACCAGAACTGGTAGGATTTATACACATGAGTATTTGGGAGGAACAAGCAAATAAGCCGCCCCTAAACCGCCTGTCATTGAGACTGGCCTAGATGATCTTTAGATAAAGGTGCAGGAAAGAGAGTATTCTGTGGTTGATCATCTGAACAAAACCCCTGCTCAAATATCCATTTTATCACTTCTGCAAAACTCTGAGGCACATAGGAATGCTCTGATGAAGGTGTTGAATGAAGCCTACGTATCCAACAAAATCACTAGTGGAGAGATGGCTAACATGGTAGGGCAAGTGTTGGAAAGCCACAAGATCACTTTTCATGAAGACGAGTCGCCACCAGAAAGACTAAGTCACAACAGGGCACTGCATATCACAGTGCAGTTTGAAGACAAGTTCAATGCCAGAGTCCTGATTGATGGGGGTTTGAGTCTCAACATATGTCCACTAACTACTGTGAAAAGATTGGGTAAAGGCCTGCACGAGATACGAGCAGGAAGTATGAATGTGAAAGCATTTGATGGGTCTCAAAGGGCCACAAATGGGGATACCAACCTCAGCCTACAGATGGGCCCAACCTGGTTTGATGTTGAGCTTTAAGTGTTGGACATATCTGCTACCTACAACCTATTGTTGGGACGACCTTAGATACATGCCGCTGGGGCCGTAGCTTCTACTCTACATCAGGTCGTGAAGTTTGAGTGGAACCATCAGGAAGTGATCATCCATGGGGACGGAAGTAATCCCATTTACACCAGTCAAACTATTCCGGTCATCGAGAATAGAAGGAAGTTGGGGGGAGAAACATACCATCATATCGAGCACGTCAATGCAATTGAAAAGGACAATGGTGGAGTAGTAAGATAGAAGGCATATTGGCATGGACAGGGTATGAGCCTGACAAGGGTCTCAGCAAGAATCTCCAGGGAATCACCAAACCGATACAGTTAAAGTGTCACGGCACAACCTTTGGGCTTGGGTACGAATACACCTGGCACGAGTATCAGAATTGGTCGCCACCATGGCGTGGTCCTTATTACCCTCTAAAGCAACCAATATCATATTTGAGCCAGTCATTTCATCAAGCCGACATGATGTAGGAGTCCGAAGTAAATGAAGTTCTAGCTGGCATAAGGAATCTATTTCTGGATGATGAAGACATGGATTGAGGTGCGATAGTTGAGGAGGAGGAGTAGGAAGGCCTTATTATTCAGGCCATGGAGAAGGGAGTTATTCTCAAGAACTGGACTGCTGCACCATTAAGGGCCCGTCGAGTTCCCGGGTAGCCTGGCAATTAGCATCATTTATTTTAAAAGCAATTTTATGAGCATTTAAGACATTTTCAGTATTTTGTTTTAAGCATGTTTTGTTTTAAAATAATTGCTCGAGTCATCGAGCCGTACTTGTTTGACGTTTTCAAGATTATCTAATGCATTGTTATTTTTAGTATTTATTATTATTCTTTACATTTTTCTCTACAACATTATTATTACCTATCCCGATGAACTTACGACTGTGATATGTAATGAGACAACGCAACAAAAGGATACTGATTTAGAGGATCTGGAAGAGGATCTAATACCCGAGGAAATTGTCAGAGAAATGGAAAATTTTGAAAACAAGCCTAAGTCAAATTTGGATGAGACTGAAATAGTTAATTTGGGAGACTCCGAAACAGTAAAGGAAACTCGTGTAAGCATTCACCTATCACCATCAGAAAAGGCAGAGTACGTCCGGTTCTTGAAGGAGTATGAGGATATTTTTGCATGGTTCTATGATGATATGACCGGTTTGAGCACGTCCATAGTGGCTCATAAACTACCTACCAACCCTATGTGTTCGCCTGTAAAGCAAAATCTCAGAAAGTTCAAGCCAGATATAAGCCTGAAAATAAAAAAGGAAGTCACCAAGAAGATCAAAGCTAAGGTTCTCAGAGTGGTTGAATATCCGACCTGGTTGGCTAACATTGTGCCGGTTCCAAAGAAAGATGGGAAGGTCAAAGTGTGTGTCGACTATCGGGATTTAAACATAGCAAGTCCCAAAGATGACTTCCCTTTGCCCAATATACATATACTGATTGACAACTGTGCCAAGCATGAACTCCAATACTTTGTGGATTTCTTTGCGGGATATCATTAGATCTGGATGGATGAAGAGGATGCCAAAAAGACAGCCTTTATTACACCATGGGGAGTATATTATTACAAAATGATGTCGTTTGGCCTAAAGAATTATTGAGCCACCTATATGAGGGCCATGAAAACCATTTTTCACGACATGATACACAAAGAGATAGAGGTGTACGTGGATGACGTCATCATCAAATCCAAGAGAAGCACATATCATATAGCAGATTTGAGAAAATTCTTCGATCGACTTCGAAGATACAACCTGAAACTAAATCCCACAAAATGTGCCTTCGGAGTCCCTGCTGGAAAGTTATTAGGGTTCATCATCAGCCACCGAGGAATTGCGCTAGACCCGTCAAAGATCAAGGCTATCAAAGATTTGCCACCTCCGAAGAAAAAGAAAGATGTGATGAGTATTACATCAACAGTTTCATAGCACAATCATCTGTGATTTGTGAACCGATTTTCAAAATGTTAAAGAAAGACGCTGCAACAAGTTGGACTGAAGCATGCCAGAAAGCCTTTGACAAGATCAAGGAATATTTATCCAAACCACTTGTTCTGGTCCCAGCAGAACCTGGGAGACCTCTGTGTCTTGGGACAACACGATGAGACGGGAAGAAAGGAACAAGCCATATACTATCTAAGTAAGAAGTTCATATCCTATGAAGCACGGTATTCTTTGCTGGAGCGCACCTGCTGTGCTTTAACGTGGATAGCTCAGAAGTTGAGGCACTACTTTTGTGCCTACACCACATATCTCATATCAAGAATGGATTCGTTAAAATACATCTTCTAGAAACCCATGCCTACGGGAAAGTTGGCAAAATGGCAGATACTACTGAGTGAGTTCGACATCATTTATGTAACTCAAAAGGCGGTCAAGGGACAAGCGCTGGCAGATCATCTGGCAGAAAATCCTGTGGGTGGAGAATACGAACCACTAAAAACATATTTTCCCGATGAAGAGGTATCATGCGTAGGAGAAGAAGATATTACCTAAACCTTTGACGGTTGGAGAATGTTCTTCGATGGAGCTGCAAACTTCAAATGAGTAGGAATTGGAGAAGTTTTAGTGTCAGAAATAGGTCATCACTATCCAGTATCCGCAAAGCTCAGATTTTCATGTACCAACAATATGGCAGAATATGAGGCCGGCATCTTGGGGCTCAAGTTGGCCATTTACATAAACGTTCAGGAATTGATGGTAATTGGAGATTCAGACCTTTTGGTACATGAGATTCTAGGAGAATGGGCTACAAAGAATACCAAAATATTGCCATATTTGTACTACGTATAAGAGTTGATGAAGAGGTTCACAAAAATGAAATTCAAACATATTCCGAGAATCCAGAATGAGGTCGCAGATGCGTTGGCCACTCTATCTTCCATGATACAACACCATACAAGAATTTCATCGATCCTATTCCAGTAGGAATCCATAATCAGCTAGCTTATTTTGCTCATGTTGAAGAAGAAACTGATGGGAATCCATGGTTTCATGACATCAAAGAATACTTGGCAAAAAGAGAGTACCCGGAGCACGCAAATCATACTCAGAAATGCACACTCCGAAGATTGTCCAATCATTTCTTCCAAAGTGGATGAATTATGTATAAAAGGACTCCATACCTATGATTATTACGGTGTGTTGACGCCAATGAGGCTTCCAAACTGCTCGAAGAGATACATGCCGGAGCTTGCGGACCACACATAAACGGTTTCGTTTTAGCCAAGAAGATATTAAGAGTAGGATATTTTTGGATGACTATGAAAACGGACTGCATCAGGTATGTTCAAAGGTGTCATCAGTGCCAAATACATGCAGATATGATACGAGTGCCACCCAATGAACTCAATGCAACAAGTGCGCCTTGGCCTTTCTCCACTTGGGGGATGGATGTCATCGGTCCAATCGAACCCACCGCTTCAAATGGGTACAGGTTCATTCTAGTGGCCATAGATTATTTCAAAAATGGGTTAAAGCCGCATCATACAAGGTTGTAACTAAAACGGTCGTCACAGATTTCGTTAGGGATCGTATTGTCTGTCGATTCGGGGCACCGGAATCAATCATTACCTACAATGCCGCCAACCTTAATAGTGATTTAATGAAATCCATGTGTGAAACCTTCAGGATCAAGCATAAGAATTCCACAGCATACATGCCACACATGAATAGAGCTGTGGAAGCAGCCAGTAAGAACATCAGGAAGATATTAAGGAAGATGGTAGATAATCACAAACAATGGCACGAGAAGTTACCATTTTCCCCACTTGGATATCGTTCTACGGTTCGCACATTAACTGGGGCAACTTCTTATTTGCTGGTCGATGGCACTGAAGCCGTCATTCCCGCCGAAGTAGATATTCCTTCTTTGAGAATCATACAAGAGGTTGAACTTAGTGATGCAGAATGGATACGAAGTCGTTATGAGCAACTGGCTCTCATTGACAGAAAAAGAATGAATGCAGTATATCACGGTCAACTTTACCAGAACTGAATGTCCAGAGCTTTCAACAAAAGGGTCAGGCCTAGACAATTCACACCGGGGCAGTTGGTGCTAAAGCGGATCTTCCCGCATCAAGATGAAGCCAAAGGGAAATTTTCACCCAATTGGCAAGGGCCCTACATGATTCATAAAGTGCTAACAGGAGGAGCGCTCATACTCGCAGAGATGGATGGAGAAGTTTGTCCAAAACCTATCAACTCAGACGTAGTCAAGAGATACTATGATTAGATTGTTTACATTTCTTCATTTGATATAACTGAACTATGCTTGGCCTGATTCCCGTTTAAGAGGGGATACGTAGGCAGCCCTGTGGGTTCGGTCACAACTCAATAAAGTCTTCATTTTTACCATGGTCAGAAACTGGGGAAGAATTTTGAGGAGGATCCTCAAAATTTCAAGTCCAGCCAACATCATCATACACAGAACAGCCAAAGTATTGCACTTAAAATAGGGAAGAATTTTGAGGGGAACCCTCAAAATTCTTAAGCAAGGAGGTCGCAATGTCTCTAAAATATGTCACAGTCATTGATTCATCTAACTCAGTCGATATTGCATACTACTATATTTTGAATAACTATATTCATCAAATGCACACATTTCTTTTGAAAAACTTTATTTCTATAAACAGCTAGATGTTACCCAGGGTGACTCAAACATTATTTCAAGACAGGAGCACAGGCAAAGCAAAAGACAAAAGCGCGAACCAACCTTCCCCTGCAAAACTCACAATTTTTCTTTGGATGCAGGCATAGTAAGACAATAATATTTGCAGACACGTCAAGTCACCACCTTCAAGATAGCAGATTATCTATCCCCAAGCATCTCCAGCTAAGAAACACTCTACTATCACTCATCGTTTTTCTTACATCGAGACTAAGCATTGTCTCCTATTTTTGCATGAGGCTAAGCATCGCCTCCTTAACTGCACAAGGCTAAGCACTGCCTTCTTTGCATGAGACTAAGCATTGTCTCCTATTTTTCATGAAGCTAGGCACCGCTTCCATTACTTGCATGAGACTAAGCATTGTCTCCTATTTTGCAAACGGCTAAGCACTGCCTTTTCCTCAAGATTAAATACTATCTCCATTATGCTATTTAAGACCTGACATTGTCTTCTATTCGCCTGCGGCTAAGCATTGCCTAGGCTATGTTTCGTTTTACATACGACCTATCATCATATCTTTGCATCGCATAAGCTGAAACATCGCCATATTTTTCCAAAGGCGTCATAGTCCGAAGGCATGATCCTCATAGCCGGAAGACATAATTCCATGGCCTGAGGATCTCTCAGTATTACACATCATTATTCAAAGGCGTCATAGTTCAGAGGCATCATTTTCATGGCTCGAGGACATCATTTCATGGCCTGCGAATCCCTTATCACATTATTCATGGCCCAGGACGTCATGGTCTAAGGACATCATCCGCACCATCCAAAGACAACTTTCATGGTCCAAAGGGAATTTGCATCATGTCTAAATTCTTGCAATAATCCATATATACTTGTGTGCATCGTGTTTAAGTTTTGAAGGTAATCCAGGAAGTAATCGTTCTCCTAATGGGAGCAATCTTCGCTCCGGTTTCCATTCAACGTTCACATCCTGCAATTATTTCAAACGCAAACAACCACCATCAGTTACCCACTTTTACTTGATAATCATTCAGATACTCGTTTTGAGATACATCCATAACATTTCAAGATTCACATTCATGATTTCGCGCAAATTCATCTGATATTGTCCTACCCTAAAAGAGCCTTTTCCGAAGCATACAACTATTCTTATAACAACTCCATCGGTTCAGTTCACCGTTAGATCCAGAACTACACACGGCCTGATTCCCATAACACCAGGGATATGTAGGCAACTCAAGAGCCATGGTTCGGCCTCCATTTTTTAAATCTCCCCATTCGGTCAAAATCGGTCATCAGTTCTTTACCCGACAACTCTTTCATCATTCCGGGTAAATAGAGGCAGCTGTTGATACCCAATTTTGCCCTCATATTTTATCAAATAGTATATATATTTTCAAAATATCACTTTGTGTTATTACTTATGTCATGCCCCAAACATGGGGGGCGAGACCGGCAGCCCGTGCCTCACCTAACCTTGCGTACCAACTTGCGACTAAGGGATTCTGAACATATAATGTCATACTTTGGCCGTGGGGCCACATTGAAAGACGATTTGTGAAGCAAAATATAAAACTGAATGGAAACTAACGCTAACTAAACATTAATATAACGCTGGGCCGACAAGGCAGTCATAACTACTACAGCTGACAAACCAACAAAATATACATAAAAGACCTACAAGCCCAACATACTGCACTAACTGACAGGATATGTCTACAAGCCTCTACTGATGGATGTACTAGGATCGGAATAGGGCCCCGACCTACCCATAACATATATACAGATATACATAAGATGTACACAAAACTCTAGACCCGACAACTCCAAAAGACATGGAGCTTACCGATCAGGCTGAACTCGGGCAACACCTACTGACGAGGTCTACCCATCTGTCTGTCTGAACCTGCACGCATGAAATTCAGTGCCCCCAGAAAAGGGACGTCAGTACGAAATAAATGTCCGGCCCTATAAGGCTCGGAACGTGTAACTGGTCCGTCGTAGTAGGCTCGCTTTTAGGCGCCCGGCCATACTAGACTCTGTATCTCGGCCATTCTAGGCTCGCTCATAGGCGCTTGGCCACAGTAGGCTTGGTATATAACTTACCATCTGATCAGAGGTTGCCCAATAGGGGCCTGCCTATCGATTATAGCTCGATGGTGGTGAAAATACTATAATACTCTATATATATATATATATATATAGACCCTCTAATATCTTGACTGGAAGAAAACAATATTTAACTGAATATAAAGTCCTGATAAGTGAGAATACTATAACTTGTGAGACTAGGATAATGTACATAAGTTCAGGAATACGAACTTCTCTTTATGTCTCGTTATCAAACTCATGTAGTTACAGGATCATGCCAAAATGAAGGAAAGGTTTAGCCTTAACATACCTTTTCACAATCTTTACAATCACCAAGTTGAACGCACCTCTTTGTACATTAATCTACAACAACGATAATAATACTATCATTAAGTTACAAAAGGTACAACTATCGCACAACGACCGACAAGCTTATTTTGTATTAAAACGGGCAGCATCTCCTCTATAATCCTTACTTCCTCCAAATTCAAGATAACACCAACAACCCAAGAACACAACAATAAAAACATATATACATTATTTTCCAGACTTATATACACCATCAAATACTACAAAATATCCCAACACATCCCAATCTCTTCATACACAAAACGACCACCGTAGTAGTGTCAAACGACCCGGAAATGTTATGACGAACGACCAGCCCACTAACCTACATTTATATGGTGTTTCTCCACCCCCTTCCTCCTCCAAAACTCCACAAAATAGTAGTAAAATACACAGCCCAACAGCAACACAAAACAGTCCACAAAACAGTCCGCTACAAGTGAATAACTCGAACTCACGGCTTTCGATCACCTTCCCGTGAGTTCTTACAAGTATAGAACGACTTACCATGAATTTACTACAGAAACAAAATGGATGAAAGAGATCAGTAAACTCACCTTATTTGTTGGATAACTCAGCTCCTATCTTCGTTCTTCAAACTCTAGGTTTTACCTCCAATTAGAACTGAAAAGGGAGAGAAAATCAATGAGGGTTTGTGGAAAATCTTTGGGAGGATTTTTGCAGAGCTTATGTCTGGTTATTATGCCCTATTTAGTCTAATATATGAAGAAAATAGTCCTTTAAAAGTCCTCTTTGGATGACCCGAAATGGCCCATTTTTGGGCTCTCATTTAAGCAAGTAGGTGATACACCTACTTGTCACCTAGCAGCTTGTGCAGTCTCGCAAAAATGCCCATATCTCTCTACTCCAATGTCGTATTGACAAACGGTTTAATGCATTAGAAAGTAGACTCATAGATATTCAATTTTATGGGTGTAACACCCCGTAACTTTAAGTATATTCGGAGAAAATCATAGTTACATTTGACCAAACTTTTCAGTAAAACTTATGAACGTAACTTGTGATGACTTTCATCGACTTTTGTTCCACAACTCGCTTGACTTCAAAACATAACACACAGCTGTCATACGACTAATATAAATCATAACATAATCTCCTTATCATGTTAAGCACCCTAGTCTCACCCCAAAGGTACATGTTATAACATTCCCAACTTGTCGACTTTCGACGAAACATTCTTCTCTTCAATTCCTTTACCTTCTGAACCTTCCATATTTACTTTATATCATCTTCAATATTTGTAACCTATGAGGTAACATGATTAACTTACTTTATATACTTTCAAATATTATCTCATTTTTGGTCCTACATTAGTTTGCTTACGACGTATTTTTACGTACGAAAATATAGGGTGTAACAACTTAGTTTACAAGCATTTTTCTATAATTTTCCATAATTTTTAAAGCTCAAATATTAATTTCTTTCTAAATTTTTATTAGATAATTATCTAATAATTATCCTTTAAAATTATTTTGGGATGACTTAAGTACCTAAAATTATTATTTGCATCCATAATACATATTTTAAATATTTTCACTTTATTTTATAATTACAGTGGTATTTTAAGCTATTTGCACAATCTTGCAGGCATAGCCTATATTTTACATTTGTCATTTTAGTCCGGATCAAAATAATATTTTACATTTTTTATAATCTCCAATTTTTAAGTATTAATTTGCATAGATAGAATTTTTATATATTTATTTAATTATTTTTTATTAAATTATTTCCCTTTTAATCTCCTATTTAAAAATTAGCCCAATTCTAGGCTAATTTTCGGACCAATCTTGGCCCAAATCCTAAGCCCAAACACTCTCCCCTCTCAGCAGCCCAAACTAGCCCAGCCCTTTACTGAACCCGGTCACGACCCATTTTAAACGACCTGCCCCACTCCCCTTTCAATCTTGGCCGTTGATCTCAAATGATCCACGGCCCATAATAATCCCCTACCTCTCCTTATAACCCCTCAACCCCAAACCCTAACTTCATTTTACCCATCCGCAGCCCCCAAATCCTCTCGAAGCTTCTCTTCTCCTCACAAACCCTAACTATCGCCTCCCCAATCTTCTCTAAATCCGAGTAAATCATGGATTCCCTCTGTGATTTATTTGCCTTTTACGTGTTATCTCATTGTTACTTGCAAGATTATGGTATTACTTGGTACTTGCCTAAACATGGCAAGTATTACCACTCTGATTCTGTCTGAATGAGTCCTATTTCTTAAATCTGGATCGTATTTCGTCTACACATGTCCGATTTCATTTGGAGTTATTACTCTATTGTTCTCTTATTCTCTTATTCTATACTCTCATTCTTGGCAGGGTGAAAACCAAAGCTACCGGATTTCGATTTTTCAACTTTTCTTGGTGCGAGCACTGACCAGGGTTCATTCGAAGCCCTTAGGAACTCTGACGCACTAAGATTCTGGGTTCTAGCTCTTTGATTGATATTCAAAGTATTGTGGAGTTGGTTCTTTCCTGTTGTCTGTTTTTGTCAACTGATAACTGGTAAGTCTTTTGGCTTTTACAATTTTGTTCTTCTGTGTTCACAATTTGGATACTCTTACCTCTAAAATTCGTTACCTAATGTGTTCTGGGCTATTTCTGTGTGCAGCTTTGTTAGTTTTGCACTTTTCTTGAACTTCTTAGCATTTGATTTTAAATAAAGCTACCAGTTATGAGATTGGTTATTTAAATATGTTTCACCTAAATAATTTAGACCCTCTTAAGCTTAATGTGTTGATACCTGGATGTCTATATTTGCTGTTTGACAGGAGTTTGTTTTTCCTACTCTGTTCTGGATTCCTGCAATGACTAACTCACATCTGTAATATGTTCATTGTTAACTATGATCCGCTCCCCTGCTAGTTTTGACACTTTATCATGTCTTGGTTCGCTGAATCTCATATCCTTTAGTGATTATTTGAACCTTTAGAGTAGCTATCTCAACTTGTGTTTCCTTACCATGTTTGATACTATTTAGCTTCATGATGTAAGTTAACATGTCTGTCTTTTGATATTGTGATGGATACTTAACATGATTTGGGCCCCTAGGTTCTAATACTTCAAGTTAATGCTCTACTTCAGACACGTTTAGTATTATGCAACTTTGTATGTCAATCTTGTAATGTCAAAAACTTTGCTGCCCTTGTCTTTCGCAAAACAAATGTTTCTGCCCAATATGCTAAGTGTTTGAATTTGTGATAACAACCTGCTCTTTGAGTTTTGTGATTCTCTTTGCTTGTATGTCACCCTTGTCATGTCTGCTTTCTAAAAAATACAAATGCACCTCTTCAAATTATGCCCTCTTGGTCACTATTCCCTCACTCTCATTTATTACCTAAACTATTCTGAATATATCACTTTTGGCCGGCTGAAAGCCAAGGCCACTAAGACTTCTCTATTGACCACCCTAGTGTGAGCACTGCTCGGGGTCTATTTGAGACCCTTGTGAACTCTGACACACTAGGATTTGGGGTCTTCTAACCACTCTCTTTACTATTTGAGACCTGAGCTATCTATGACACTCGGCTCATTCTTCCTACTGTCCACTGAATATATGTAAACTGGTTGGTTTGAATGATTCAATGTCCGCATAATGTTGGTCAATCTAGGACTGTTTGGTTTGGCTTGAGTTCTCCTATGGTTTCTGGGTTGTGCTAATGAATATAGTTCCCTGTTGGGCCCGCTATGGCCTACTGCTATTGCTTGTATAATATGTTGTAATTACATTCATCATTGGGTATGTAATAATTTTGTATAAATAATTGGGGTGTTAGTAAAAAGGGAATGGGTAGGATTTAATATCTATGGGCAATGTGTAGATAACATGCCTATAGGACTTGGTAATATGTTTGCTATATGTGTTGTTCGATTACATGAGCGTTGTAGAGATCATGATATTAGGGGAAGCATAAACACACATTACTTGTTTACTATTAATCATGAGTCCAAATGCTATGTCTACTGCTACGGGTTTATAGACTGCATGCCTATAGAAAGTGAGCATTCATTCAATTTGCGTGACTGCCTTCAACCGTATTAGAAATCTACCTATAGGAACAAATGAATTTTCCTTCAATTCGCTTTAGTTATTCTCTAGAAATTATGCCTAAAGGATTTTGATCACTTCATTTGCTATTGTACCACATTGATCACTAGAAATCTTATTCATAGGACTAAGTATAAATAAAACAAGCTCTAAGGTACTATGCATTAGAGATCCTGTCTATAGGAAATAATTGCTCGCTATAATTGGTTAACGCCAGACCATTCAAAAACTGCTTTATTGCCATATTTGAAGACCATTCAAAAACTGCTATAATTGGTTAACGCCAGACCAATTGCGTAAATCACTTAGGCATCGCATGTATAGGATTGGTAACTTAAATCTCCCAACAATTAGCTTATGGTGCCCGCATGATTATGTCTATAAGCTATATCCTGCATCTGAAAGCACTTGCATACTTTGATAGCCTAGAAAGCCTGTCTATAGGATTCTGCAGATTCCTGTTTGGCATATGTGTTTGCGTGTATTTATTGATTAAGTGCGGAGGCAAACTTAAGCCCCTTTATTGCCATATTTGAAGTCCAATGTGTTTTGCATGTCGCCTAGTTTTTATCATTTTGAGCATCCTAAGTTTAAGTCTAGAACCACCCTAAATAGAGGTCCAATACCTCCTGGACCATAGGTATGGGACGGGTAATGTACGCATAGGGTACGACCTATAACTGAATTAGAACGCTTTAGGGTAATAACTTTAATATAGTAATCGGGTAGCAGGAGATGATAGTCTGTGCCCGCTGAATAATATGAGTAACACTCCATCTTGAGGGAGTTACGAAGTATTATTTATGTTGCACAGGGTAATGCTTTAGGCTAAAAAACCTAGGACCCCCCTTCTTTTTATATGTTGTTATTAGATCTAAATAGTTGTATCCCCGTATTCGCACTAAGATCTGTATTAATCATGTTGTAATAAAGTTCTATGACTTCTGAACTCCTTGGTTTATTTGATAACCTAGCTTAATCATAATCCACATAATCTCAAGTTCAACCGGGACCCACAATTGTGGACCTCGAGGAGTGCCTAACACCTTCTCTATGAGGTAACTTGAGCCCTTACCCGTTAGGTAGCGACTCTCCTCTTGTAATACCTCCTTTAAAAGGGTTGTCACATGTCGAAACCCAATTTCGTGAGAAAACGGGGGCGCGACACCATACCGAATACCAATACCAAAATTTTTGGTTTCGGTACGGTAATTTGGTATTTACCAAATTATGCATAGCCCTAGTTAAGAGAGGAAGTATACATACTCTTTAACAATGGGCATTTTCGAGAATTCCTGAGTGACCAAGCCAAGAATCATTTCATAAATAGGGATTCTAATAAACAAACCGAACAAGAAGAACCTTAATGCGTCATTAACATGATCATTGGTGGGGTCGATTTCCCTCAGGGGCTGATGTTGAAGCGCACCAAAGTGTACATCACGAGGGAAAAATGGAGTCGAGATTACATACCAGAAGGAACCTTGTCTTTCAACGACGAGGAAGTGGAAGGGATTGTGCAGCCCCACATTGATGCACTGGTAATATCTGTACTCGTAAATAAATTTTGAGTTAAGCGTGTGTTAATTGATCCAGATAGCTCGGCCAACATCATCCGATCGAGGGTCATGGAGCAGCTCAGTCTACAAGATCAAATCGTACCTGCAGTCCGAGTTCTAAACCGATTCAACATGGCGTGTGAAACCACTGTGAGGGAGATAACATTACCGATAAACACCACCGAGACCATCCAGGAAGCTAAGTTTTATGTGATCGAAGGAGTCATGAGGTACAACGCCTTGTTCGAGAGACCATGGATCCACAACATGAGGGCAGTACCCTTGACTCTACACCAAGTGTTAAAACTCTCAACACCAGGTGGGATTAAAACAGTTTATGGGGAACAACCGGCCGCCAAGGAAATGTTCGCGGACGATGAAGTAATCTCGGCAACCACAATCTCAACATCGGATCCGAACCGGATGATCAAAAATGAGGCCAAATAGCAATTACTGGTACCAGCCTCGACAGAATCAGAGGAACGAGGGGTAGACGAGGACGATGACTACGGGGTCCCTAGATATTTCATAGCCCCCGATGACTCCGACGCTACAAAATCAACGGTTAAGGAACTGGAACAAGTCGCATTGAGTGAACACTTGCCCAACCGAAAGGTACACCTGGGCACGGGGTTAAGCCCCGAGCTCAGGAAAAAACTCATTCAATTTCTTATAGCTAATAAAGATTATTTCTCTTGATCCTACCTTGATATGACAGGGATCCTGCCAGATGTATCCACTCACAAACTGAGCTTGGACCCAAAGTTTCATCCGTTCAAGAAGAAGAGGAGGCCCCAATCCGAGGTCAAACATGCTTTCATCAAGGACGAGGTATCTAAACTCCTTAAAATAGGGTCCATTCGGGAGGTCCAATACCCGAATTGGTTAGCAAATGTAGTGGTAGTCCCTAAAAAGGGAATAAATTAAGAATGTGTGTAGACTATAAGGATTTGAATAAGTCATATCCCAAGGACTCCTTCCCTTTCCCCAACATCGATCGCATGATCGATGCCACGACCGGCCACGAGATCCTTAGTTTTTTCGATGCCTACTCCGGGTACAACCAAATATGGATGAACCCGAGTGATCAGGAAAAAACCTCCTTCATCACTAAGTACGGCACATACTGCTATAACGTGATTCCATTCGGATTAAAAAATCCTGGTGCCACTTACCAACGCCTAGTAAACCGGATCTTTGAGGAACAAATAGGAAAATCAATGGAGGTTTACATTGACGGTATGTTGGTTAAGTCCCTGTGAGCAGAGGACCATTTAAAATATTTGCAGGAAACCTTCAGCATATTGAAGAAATACAATATGAAGCTGAACCCGGAGAAATGTGTGTTTGGAGTTGGATCAGGTAAATTCCTCGGGTTTATGGTATCCAATTGAGGAATCGAGGTCAACCCCGAAAAGATCGAAGCCATCGAATATATCACCGTCGTGGACAACATGAAGGCCGTGCAAAGATTAACCGGGCACATAGCTGCCCTGGGGCGATTCATCTCAAGGTCCTCCGACAAGAGCACCGGTTCTTCACACTATTGAAGAAAAAGAATAACTTCTCATGGACCTCGTAGTGCCAACGGGCCTTAGAGGAACTCAAGTAGTATCCATCGAGCCCACCGCTGCTACACACATCGAAGAGAGATGAACAACTATATTTGTACTTGGCAGTATCAGAAATAGCGATAAGTGGAGTCCTGGTCGGGAAGAGCAAGGTACGCAATTTCCAATTTACTATGTTAGCAGGACCCTAGGTGAGGCTGAAACTAGGTACCCTAACCTAGAAAAGATGGCGCTCGTTTTGCTAAGAGCCTATAGAAAGCTAAAACCATACTTCCAGTGTCACCCTATATGTGTGGTGACTACTTACCCGTTGAGGAGTGTTATGCATAAGACCAAGCTCTTGAGCCGGTTGGCCAAATGGGCCGTGGAAATCAGTGGGTACGATATTGAATATTGACCTCGGACTGCCATTAAATCTCAAAGTTTGGCAGACTTTGTGGCTGACTTTACACCGGCCCTAATACTCGAGGTCGAAAGAGAGTTATTAATCAACTTTGGGACCTCCTCGGGGATCTGGCCCCTCTTTACGAACGGCACATCAAACGCAAAAGGGTCCAAACTTGGCATCGTATTGAAGCCACCAACAGGCAATGTAGTCAGACAATCTATTAGGACTGTGAAATTGACTAACGACGAGATCGAATATGAGGCCATGATTGCAGGTCTCGAACTAGCCAAAAGCTTGGGGGTAGAGGTGATCGAAGCCTAGTGCGACTCCCTCATTGTGGTGAACCAAATTAATGGGATGTTCGATGTCAGAGAAGAACGAATGCAAAGGTACCTGGATAAGTTGTAGGTAACATTACATCGATTCAAAGAATGGACTTTGCAACACGTACCTCGGGATCAAAATAGTGAGGCTGATGCCTTTGCTAACTTAGGATCATCGGTCGAGGATGACGAGTTTAACTCGGGGGAAGTCGTACAACTTATGAGATCGGTAGTGGAAGAAGGCCTTGCCGAGATTAACTCAACGAGCCTAACTTGGGACTGGACAAATAAATATATAGAATATCTGAAGACCGGAAAACTGCCCTCAGATACAAAAGAATCGAGGGCCATGCATACAAAGGCAGCCTGGTTTAGCATATTCAAAGACCGAACCCTGTTCAGAAGGACATTTGATGGCCCACTCATGATATGTCTAGGACCAGGGGACACCAACTACGTTTCGAGGGAAATCCACGAAGGCACCTGTGGAAATCATTCAGGCACCGAATCATTGGTTCGAAAAATAATTAGAGTTGGCTACTACTGGATCGACATAGAAAAGGATGCAAAGGAGTTTGCACTAAAATGTGATGAATGTCAAAGATACGCTCCGATGATTCATCAGCATGGGGAGCTGCAACATTTGATTTTTTCACCATGGTCGTTCATGAAGTGGGGAATGGATATCGTTGGCCCCCTTCCATGGGAACCCGGTAAGACTCAATTTATATTATTTATGACTGACTATTTTTCTAAGTGGGTGGAACCCCAAGCATACAAAAAGGTCAGGGAGAAAGAAGTCATCGATTTCATTTGGGCCCACACCATATGCCGGTTTGGGATGCCGACCGAGATCGTATGCGACAATGGGAAACAATTCATCTGCAGCAAGGTAACCAAGTTTCTCGAAGATCATAAGATCAAAAGGATCCTATCGACACCCTACCACCCTAGTGGGAACGTACAAGCAGAATCGACTAACAAAACCATACTCCAAAACCTCAAAAAGATGTTGACAGACGCCAAAGGAAAATGGAAGGAAATCCTGCCCGAAATATTATGGGCATACCGTACGACATCGAAGTCCAGTACCGAGGCCACCCCGTTCTCACTGGTTTACGGCGTCGAAGCTTTGATTCCAGTAGAAGTCATAGAACCAAGTCTCAGGTTCCGATACGAAACCAAGGAATCAAACGACGAGGCTATGAATACGAGCCTAGATCTATTAGACGAAAGGCGCGAAGCAACCCTGGTCCGGTTGGCCGCCCAAAAATAGCGGATTGAGAGATATTACAATCGAAGGGCAAACCTTTGATATTTCAATATCGGGGACTTGGTGTTAAGGAAGGTCACGCTAAATACCCGAAACCAGAATGAAGGGAAGTTGGGACAAAACTAGGAAGGCCCTTATCAAATTATCGAGATCACCAGTAAAGGATCGTACAAATTAGGAACAATGAACGGTGAGCAACTACCGAACAACTGGAACATAGCTCACCCGAAGCGATACTACTGTTATGGTACGACCTCGTTCATTTCCTCTTATTTATTTGCATTTTGAACGAACACTTGCAGACAATCATCAAAGTACGATACAATCTTTAGCCCTGAAAGTACGCGTTGCACTCTTTTTCCCTTGAACCGATTTTGTCCCAAATGGGTTTTCTGGCAAGGTGTTTTTAATGAGGCAACAGTAAATCGTGCTTGTAAGGTCCCGTTAAAATTTTCTAATGATTTAAGATTTTAAAGTGTGCCAACGGTATTTGGGAATAACATGTTTGAGTATTAAAGGAGACCCATGGGATAGAACCCCATTATTTTGAAATAAAAATATATGTTTAGGGTGTGTTGGAACATACTAAGGAGTTCTGTGAATGGCAAGAATTTGTGTGGAACAAGTTGGATACATTAAGTGGAAAGGATGTCGTAATTCGTACAACATCCTACTTCAAATGTATGCTTCTACCAAACTATAAAGATTTAGGAGGTGATATACCCATTAAATTAAATCTATTTGAGTCTAATTTCTAACACTTCAAACTTTTTGTCATTTGGACATTCTTACAAGAAGTTATGACAAAATTATCCAAGGCTGGCGGAAGAGTCTGCGGATGCGAAACATCCGAGGCCGCGTCTGAAAGAAAAGCTGGTAGTGAAGTGCTGCCATAGCATCTAGGTCCGCATCCAAGATTCAAAGAGGAGTGAAGTGGGGATGCGAAGCATCCAGGGCCGCATCCGAAACCTAGAATTCTGGGCTTATAAATACAAAATCGGGGGAAGAGAGTATTTTGTGTACTAGGGGTTAGGGTTCTTGATGTGAAGAGACGATTTTGAGCTCAAATCAAGTCTAATAAACTAAGGTAAGTTGTTAATGATGTTTTAGGTTGATTATTACTCAATATACATGAGTTCTAACATCATTCTTATATCAAAATACTAGATTTCATCATCAAATCCTCAAGAACACAAAAATCACCAAAGTTATGATTTTTCAAGATTAATATACTAGAGGTAATTCCAATGCTTCAAACTCATTAATTATGAGTAGTTGAAATATTTGAAGCATTTGTTTCAAGTTTTAATGGTTGAAAGATTGGATTATAAAACTCTAGTTTATGGCATGAATAGTACTTTTGAGAAAATAAGAGAGAAGATGAATGGTAATCTTGGCAATGAAATTTTTGAATACAATGAACCTATGGAATTTGTTACTAATATTGGTCCCATTGGATGTTGTTATTGTATATTGAAGTTGCTTAGTGTAGTGGATCATTGTAGTATCATTAAGGGAAGGATTTGCGGTATGTTGGCTAAACTACTCTCTTAGATATTCGCGAGTGGAAATTGTGTATTGCCCTTTTTGGAGAAAAGTATTTCAAGAATAAATGGTGTGTTACTTTTTGATGATTTTAACTTGCGCATCAATTGTCAATTATTTTACTCAATTTCTCGGAAAGAAATCTATTGTGCTTAAATTGTTCATTTCTAATGAACTTAAAGTTGTGATTTTCGGAATATTATATATGTTGATATTTATGATGATGATACATGAGAGGGAAGAAATGAAAGTGTGGAATATAAAATACGGCCATCGTGCCTTGAATAAAAAATCTTGTTAATGGCCAAAAGAGCCAAGGGAATATTGTTGTTGTTGTTATTGGTTGAAAATACTAGTGAAGATTCATACAATGTGAAAGATGATGAGGTAAATATATTTGTACCTATGTTATTTTTGTTAATTATTCCCCTTATTTGGGATGAGATTGATGTGATAAAATTATTCCCCTTATTTGGGATGAGATTGATGTGATAAAATTATTCCCCATAATTGGGATGAGATTGATTGATAGAAAAGGATTATATCGATCCACACGGTATTGTGGTGAGATGGCCTAGCCGATCGGATCATGATCGGACACCATGCCACACACATGGTGGTGATTGTGCTGGAAATTATGATTTTGGTTGATGTCTCAAAATGAGATAGCCTAGCCGATCGGGTCGTTATCGGACTCCATGCTAAAAGTACGGTGGTATTGGTATTGTGAATATTGGTATTGTAAAAGGTTATATTGTGAACAGTGATATATCGTGCTAAATATGTCCCAACCAAAAATAATATTATCATCATATTTTGATTATTACTTCACAGTGTTATCTTCATATTTTGGAAATTATTATGTTTTAACTCGGCATTTGAATATCATTGATCGTTGATTGTTGTTTTTTCGATTTTCCCTGTCTTACATTGGCATTCTATTTTGAAAGAGGACAGTTAGCTTTACATACTAGTACTATTCCATATGTACTAATGTCCCTTTTTGTCGGGGGTGCTGCATCTTCAATGGATGCAGGTGGTTCATCAGCGGGCAACTTTGGTCCTCGTTAGCAGTCACTCTCTATTCAGCAGGTTTTGGTGAGCCCTACTCAATTCCGGGCCTGGAGTCATTTGAGTTGTACATTGGGTTTTGAGGTGTAGTCGGGGCCTTGTTGCCGGCACTTCCATACTACTCTTTGGTTGTACTTAGAGGCTCCGTAGAAAAGTTGTGGGTGGTGTTTGATATAGGGAGTTAAACTAGAAATGTTGGTATTTGGCAAACATATTTTTCATTATATCTATAAACTTGTAATATTTTCAAAATTATGAATGAAGCTACTAATGGAAACGAAATGAGAGTTGTTAATGAAATCTTTTCAATTTTTAATAAATGGAGTATATCTCCTCTTTATTCATGGATGAGTTTGGGTAGAATGAAATCTAATAGGCTTGCTCGGTCGGGTTCACTCGGTTGAGCGCCGGTTGCACTCCCCGAGTTCGGGGCGTGACAATGCTAACTTAGAATTGAAGGTCAGTTATGAATCAGAATCGAAGATCACGACAACAGTATTCGAGGCCTCTCTACGATTGGCCCCAAACACTGGGGGCATTAACCTCGGATAACGACTTTAGAAAGGAAAGAAACTTTATGATTGAATAGTTTCGGCTAGATCGATAGGATTTACTGTAAGGGACAAATGGTCAAATGAATCGTGCCCGCATAGACTACTTGAGCCCTAGCACAAAATTTGTACACATGTGTAACTATTACGTACAAGAATAAAAAGAAATTTCTACCTTGTGGATAAAATATCTTATCCCTTTAGAATCTCTCTTTTTTTTTCTTTCCTCTAAAGGAGTTTCCTACATTTGATCCCTAAAGGTATCGAGCCCAAGGTCCACCTTTATCCGGGTTCAAACTATCCCTCCCAATCGGGGACTGCCGTCCAAAAATAAACTCGGATGGCTCAGGCTATCAGAGCCCGCGGGCACTTGACCTATTAGGCAGCACCTGAACCTTAAAGGCTACGGCCATCCCTATTCAGGGACTATTATCTTTGGCAAGCCCGGATAACTCGAGATGACAAGCCCACTGGGTAACACCCAAAATAAAAAGGCTACGGCCATATTAAAATGGCTCAGAGACGTCCGTGACCCGTAGCAAAAAAATAAGGCCTTGAAAATTTTCTAAACCGGTTATAAAGGCTACCCTTGGCATACTATAATCTAAAAAATTATAAGTACCTTGGGGAAAAGTTCTGGTCATACTGAAACCCCACGATGCCTTAGACAAGATAATGTCAAAGGCAAGGCCTGTTTGAACCTCCGAACATGACCTAACTAGTTCATGCTATGGCATTTCGATCTTTGCAAATATAAATATTAAAGCAAAGTACACAACAAAAACCAAAGATCATCGAAGGGAAAAACAAGCCTTATATTATATATACAGTCTTTACAAAGGTCAAATGGCCTTGACAAAATGTACAAAAGTACACAAGTACAAAAATACAAAAAATGTAGAAGGCATTTAAACGGCCTGGTCTTCACCGGAGCCCGCCTCGTCGCCTGGGTCTTCGAAGTCTCCTCCACCGCTGGATTCGCTCGAAACCTCGGATTCTTCTTCGGGGAAAGCCAACCTCTTGGATTCGGCTTTGAGCCCCTTAGCACACTCGATTTCAGCTGATAGGTCAAAACCCCGAGCATGAATCTCTTCGAGGGCCTCCCTTTGGGATTGCCGCTTTGCATGCTCGATGATGTATTTCGTTCGGACCTGGGCCGCCTTGGCATCGGCCTTATATTAGGCCACCATTTTGTTGGCATCGACTTTAACAACAGCGGCCACTGACTTGGCCGTTTTCATCTCCTTGACAAGATTTCCTTGATCGGAGATGGCTACACTCAGCTGAGACTGGAGCTCCCCAACCCTTTTGGCCTGCATCTCGGCCTTTTCTTTTGTGCTCAAAGCTGGGCCTCAGCTGAAACCAACTGCGCCCGAGCAGTCTCCTTTTCTGAGGCCAGGCGGTCCATCCTGCTCCTCCATTCGTCAGTCTCGGCCTTGACAGCGTCCATCTAAGCTCGCAGTTGATCGATCTGATCAATATTTTGTTGGACTTGCGGATTCCGACTGTAGTCACCGAGCCTAGCTCATCGTCACTAACCTCAAATAGTTTTACCTGCTCGACCAGATTGTCATGCTTCTTCTAAGCCACCTCCAGCTCAGCTCGGAGGCTCTTAGCCTCCCCCTCACACTGCTCGCTGAGAAGTTTGTAAGAATTTCTCATCTTAGTAAGCCCTCGGACCTCGGCCTCAAGCTGGTTTAGCTCGTCCCGATATTGGAGAAAGGCCTCATGATGAAGCACCAAGGCCTGCAGACACAAAGAAAAATGTTAAGATTATCTACAAATTAGTCTAAGTATGAATTAAAATCATCAAGAGATATTTGAAGTAACCCGATTTAGCGCATGTTGTGCTTCATTGAACAGGCAGGGTGACGAGCGCAAAACACACACTAAAATATGCTCGCTAGTCGAATATAGTAAATTATAATATCATATCCACAGGGATTCGAGTTAAATAGTATTATCGTAATTTGTATCTATATTGCTATCCAGGATGAACAACAATGGAGAGTTATGTGATTTAAACTAAAATTAACTAAGAGTCTAAACTATCGACTAATGACAATGAACGCAAGTATTGAGCAAACAAAGTTACCAATTGGGAGAAGATAGGGTTGATAGGATAGGTGCAAGACAAATAGTTGGGATTTAACTCTGGATAATTCACTTCTAATGTTCAAGTGAGTCTCTCGAATTCACTTGGTTATTAGTTCAATTGATTAGTAGAAACTCTTCTCTCGATTAAGTCTCAACCTCACAAGATGAACCAATTTTAAGCACGTGAAGATATGCAAGAATTCGTAGTGGATTGGTCTTTAGGAGAACCTCTCTCGATTATCCTCCTAACTAAGTTTAATCAACAATTCAACTAGCCTCTTCCAATTACTAAGAATAATTAATGACTTCAACTAAAGAAATATATTGCAGCAATATCACAAGTTATGCCTCTCTCGATTACACGAACACGTGAATATAGATACAACAGTTAAAACATCCAAAATGATTCAATACATAAAACAAGAGTTAATTATCCACAAACAAGCATCTAGACACTAAATCCATCAAACCCTCAAGAGAACTACTCCATGTATATGGAGTAATTCATCATAACAATGTTTAAGTTAAAGAAAAACATAAAACAATCTGAACCCTTGTCTAGAGTGAGGATTGAATGATGAAATCCTTGAACTTTTACTTCTCCGCCTCCTTCTTGGCTTACTTAGGTCTCAGATGTGTCAAAAGTCCATAAAATAATATTTTAACATGTATTTATACTAAGTAGGGTCGGGCCCAGACGAAAACACCTTTTCCTGCACGAACTGGGATAATAACTCTGTAAATATTACACAGGCGCTCTGCATGGGGCGACGCGCCAGGCGGGGAGGTTGTCAAAAAGTACCGAGAATTAAAATTTGTCATGTAGCCAGAAAATGTACTGGCGCGGCACCCCACGCGGCGCGTGTGTGTTATTTTCTTAGAGTCTGGATGTTTCTTGACTTTTTGATATCCATACGTGGTTCTCGACTCCCGAACGTGATCCCGGCTTAATCTCTTGGGCTTTTACTCAGACTTCAAAGCTCCAAATAGCTTAAATTTATTCTGTAATATCTACATAGCTCAGGATCCTCCTACAAGGCATAAAATACATAATTAGTGCAAAACACTAGCGATTAAAGCTCAAACTCCATTAAAGTACAGTAAATTTAAGTGTAATAAGCGACTAAAACACGTAATTATAGCCTACCATCAATACCCCACACTTAAACCATTGCTCGTCCTCGAGTAATCAAACCACACTTTATATAGACACGACCTTATTTAGCAACTCCCCTAACTCATTAAACCAGGAATATTTAAAATAGACTAAGCACAGTAGCGTAACATCCTCACCTCAAGATTTGACTCAAAAGCACCACGCATTATTTATAACCCGCTCACTTACTCTAACACAGAGGTCAACGGCATTACCTTTCCTTCATAAATCAAGTGCCCTCACTATAATACAGAGTAGTTCCACACACCATCAAATTTAACAACAATCAGGAACTCAAATAGAAAGAATTCACTCACTCTCAGAAATAACATTCATATGACACAAACGATGAACCATAGGCTTGCCTGTAGTGTACCACTCAACTAATCGAGCTCATTCAGTCAAGGATCAAATAGGACTTTAATTGGTTGTAATGTAGGCTGCGGGACGGGTAGGATACATTTAGATATAAGAGTGACTACACCTCCTTAAACACTTTAATACATACAATTTAACATTCAAAACCCTACACTTATGTCAAACCATATTCCACCTTAACATCATTATACATTAACTCCCACTTCTTTAAGCATAATTACAGCAAGAGTCACCACTTATCAATGAATATTTTTCATAACAATACAATTATTTTTTTTATTTCTCTTTCAATTCAAGTGGCTCTTACTTTTTCAAAACAGTGCACCTTTCTCCTTATTTCATTAGTTCCACTCAAAAGCCAAACCAATCACCCCATACTTCAACATTTATAAAGTTCATAACAAATTTAAGTGCTCATGAGAGGTACAAGGTTCAAATATATGGTCAATTCAAACAAATGGGTAGGGCTTGCAATATGGTTGCCAAAGAAACAGGATTACAAGCTCAACGGGCTTAACTAAGATACATCACAATTAGGTGGGTAATAACATATAATTGGCTCAACAAAGAAATGCATATATCACTTCCAAGACTAAACAAAACTACCATTTCGTGTTGCAAACACACGGGGCAAGTTCTAGACATCAAATACAATGCACAGAATATAACAAAACCTCACACACACATGGCACATAGCTCACTCAAGATTGTACTATCAACACACTCTAGTCAAAGCAGTCAAGCAAGGTTAAGATCATGCTGTTTAAGGTACTTATGCAAGAGTCAAAAACTGAGCCTAAGTGTCATAACTAAAGCACTCACTATTCTTAAGGCATAACCAAGTTAAAAGATATTTCCTTCAATTTAAATCATAGCAAAAGGTTTCTACTATTCTACAAAACTAAAAATTAACTACACCCGGTTCAAACAAAACCCTTGGAAAAGAACCGCGGTACAAAGAATAACCAAGGGGAAATTATTACACTACCTAACAAAAGAAAATCTTTTTGTCTTTTTATTTTGACTTTAATCCCTCAAGAAACCCGTCGAATGATATCCATCATCGGGAAAAGTCAAAAATTTTAAATTTTTATGGCTTTTTCTCATTTATTTATCTTTACTACTAAAACAACAAAACTAAATTACTAACACAGATACATAACATACAATTTTCCCCAACCCATACTTTAAGTTGTGTCATGTCCCCATGATACACAATTAAAAAGCATAAGGTAAAGGAAATTTCCCCGAATTTTTACTCGGGGTCTAAATCAAAGTCGGGCTCCATTCCACGCGTACGAACCAATGCACACATCCATGCAGACAACTTCTTCTCAGCCTTCTTAGGGTACACCCCACACTTATTTTTCTCAATCACTGGGACCTTCTCATTTGAACTCTTCACTTTCCATTCAACACTTGCAGTTGGCTTTTCCTTTTTCACTCCAGTTGCTACATTCATCTCAAACGTAACCGTCTCCTCACCCAGTCTAAGCATGAGTTTTCTATCATGTATATCCAGTATAGATCTACCCGTTGCTAAAAATGGTCTTCCTAGGATGAGAGGGACCTCTTTGTTCTCCTCCATATTTACCACTATGAAATCTACAGGAAATACAAACGTATCTACCCGAACTAAGACATCTTCCACTATCCCCTCGGGTATTATAGTTGTTTGGTCTGCCAGCTGTAAAGATATTGGTGCAGACCTTATCTCTCCAATCTCATTCTCTAGCTTCCTGTGAATAGACAAAGGCATTAAATTAATTAAGTTGCCAGAATCACAGAAAAACTTATCATAATTAAGAGTGCCTAACGAGCAAGGTATAGTAAAACTCCATGGATCTCCACACTTTTGTGGGAGTTTATTTTGCAAGATCGCACTGTAATGCTCTGTGAGCTTGACCACTGAGGTCTCTTTTATCTTTCTCTTCTTGTCGGGATTTCCTTCAAGAACTTAGCATAAGCAGGCATTTGGGAGAGAACTTCAGTAAATGGCAAATTTACATTAACTTGTTTCAACATATACAGAAACCTCTCAAATTGCTTATACAACTTCTCTCCATAAAGCTTTTGGGGAAAAGGTAAAGCAGGCATTTGCTTGCTCTCTTCAGATTCATCGCTTCTTGAATTCTCGTCCTTCTTCTTTTTCTCATCTCTCTTCTTGCCTTTCTTCTTCGTAGTCTTTATATCATCTTCAATTTTCAGCTTCTTCCCACTTTATTTTTCAGGCGCAGCTTCTTTGTGAATTGGAGTGGGATCTTTCAACACTTTTCCGCTTATCAAGGTTATAGCATTTACCGTTTCTTTGGGATTCTTTTCAGTATCAGCTGGCAGAGTAACCCATACTGAATTAGCTTTTAAGGCTGAAACTGCGGCCTTTGCTGATTCCCAAAACCAGGAGCTCCTTGAAATCTGGAGTTATTTTGTTGCCATGCATTTGCTGTACCCCCAGGTGGAAACACCGAGGTGCTTGTGGCCCATTGCATTGAAGTTATAATTACCCATGGCATTAACTTCCTCAGTTGAGGCTTGACACTCATGAGTAGGGTGTCCTCTTCTACATATATCACATGTTGCGTGATTCTAACTTTGTATAGAAGCTAAGGTCAGCTTCCTTATCTCTTTTATCATGGCATCAAGTTGTACCTCCACAGATGTGTTAGCATCAACCTGGTGAACACCATTCGACCTTCTTCTTTCAGCAATTTCAGAGGTCCACTGATTTGCATCTTCAGACAATTCATCGAGAATAGTGACTATCTCCTCTAGTGTCTTCTTCATCAACAGACCTCCAGCTGCGTTGCTCAATGTTCTGCGTGAAGCTGGTGTCAATCCATCCCAAAAATCCTGGAGTTGCATCCAGAGTTCAATTCTACTATGTTGACACTTTTGCACTATCTCTTTAAACCTCTCCCAAGTTTCAAACACGGTTTCAGTCTCATTCTGATAGAAGTTATGGATTTCTCTTCTAAACTTGCCCGTTTTAGCTGAGGAGAAATATTTAGCAAGAAATTTTCTGGTCATCTTCTCCCATGTTCTAATCGATCCCCGGGGCAAGCTTCGAAGTCAGTGATTTGCATAATCTTTAAGTGTGAAGGGGAATGCCCTTAGGTAAACTGCATCTTATGACACACCATTGTATTGAAAGGTGTTCATTATCTCCTCGAAGTCCATCAGATGTTTGTTTGGATCTTCGTTCATCTTTCCTCTAAAAATGCAGTTATTTTGAAGCGTTTGAATCAACCCTTACTTCAATTCAAAATTGTTTGCTGCAACTGAAGGTGACCTCACACTTGACAAGCCTTGGTTGTAGACCGGTCTAGCATAATCACCAAGTGGTCTCCCTTGGCCGGAACCTATGTTTCTGAACTGGTCTGCACCCACGGGCTGATTCTGAGCCCTTTTTCTAGCCCTCTCCTCCTCATAAGCAATTTATGCATCTCTAAGTGTTGCTTCTTCAGCATCCCTTGCAGTTTTCTCTCTGAGTTGGGCTGCCTCTCTCGCAGCCAAATCAACATTATCATCATCTCCAGCCATGTCTTCCTTGGTTGAGGATTGCCTAACCTTAACTACTTTCGCGACGAGATTTCTTTCCTTCCTCAACTGTCGTAATTGTTTCTCGATTTCTGGTCCGTATGGTTGCAATTCCTTACCAGAAGATCGAGCCATGCACCAATATAACCTGTAGCCTACGCATAGTCAAAGAACACCAAACGTAAAAGGAAAAAATAAAATAAAATAAAAAGAAAAATTCCTGAATTAGCACTACAAACTATTTCAAACACTATTGATTTCCAATCCCCGGTAACGGCACCAAAATTTGACGAGCGCAAAACACACACAAAAATATGCTCGCTAGTCGAATATAGTAAATTATAATATCGTATCCACAGGGATTGGAGTTAAACACTATTTTCGTAGTTTGTATCTATATTGCTATCCAGGATGATCAACAATGGAGAGTTATGTGATTTAAACTAAAATTAACTAAGAATCTAAACTATCGACTAATGACAATCAACGCAAGTATTGAGCAAAGGAAGTTATCAATTGGGAGAAGATAGGGTTGATTGGATAGGTGCAAGACAATTGGTTGGGATTTAACTCTGGATAATTCACTTCTAATATTCAAGTGAGTCTCTCGAATTCACTTGGTTATTAGTTCAATGGATTAGTAGAAACGCCTCTCTCGATTAAGTCTCAACCTCACAAGATGAACCAATTTTAAGCACGTGAAGATATGCAAGAATTCGTAGTGGATTGGTCTTTAGGAGAACCTCTCTGGATTATCCTCCTAACTATGTTTAATCAACAATTAAACTAGCCTCTTCCGATTACTAAGAAGAATTAATGACTTCAACCAACAAAATATAATGCAACAATATCACAAGTTATGCCTCTCTCGATTACACAAATATGTGAATATAGATGCAACAGTTAAAATATCAAAAATGATTTAATACATAAAACTAGAGTTAATTATCCACAAACAAGTATCAAGACACCAAATCCATCAAACCCTCAAGAGAACTACTCCATGGATATGGAGTAATTCATCATAACAATGTTTAAGTTAAAGGAAAAAATAAAACAATCTAAACCCTTGTCTTGAGTGAGGATTGAATGATGAAATCCTTGAGCTTTTACTTCTCGACCTCGTCCTTGGCTTACTTAGGTCTCTCATGTGTCAAAATTCCAAAAAATAATATTTTTACATGTATTTATACTAAGTAGGGTCGTTCCGAGACGAAAACACCTTTTCCTGCGCGAACTGGGATAATAACTCTGTAAAAATTGCATAGGCGCACCGCATGGGGCAACGCGCCAAGCGGGGCAGTTGTGGGAAAGTCCAGAGAGTTAAAATCTATCAGGAAGCTAGAATATGTAAAGGCATGGCACGCCACGAGCCGCCCCACATGCCGCGGGTGTGTTATTTTCTCAGAGTCCGAATATTTCTTGACTATTTGATATCCAGACATGGTTCTCGACCCCCGAACGCGATCCCAACTTAATCCCTTGGGCTTTTACTCAAACTTCTAAGCTTCAAATAGCTCAAATACATTCTGTAATCATAGCTCGGAATCCTCCTACAAGACATAAAATACATAATTAGTGCAAAACACTAGCAATTAAAGCTCAAACTCCATTAAAGTGCAGTAAATTGAAGTGTATTAAGCGACTAAAATACGTAATTATAGCCTACCATCACAAGGCGCGTCTACCTCATTCATTTTAGCTTGGTCCTCCTCGGTCACCAAGAGTCGAAGATAGCTGGCCACCCCTACGGCGGCGGAAAGAATCCGGGCATCCTCCGGAATGGAGATGATGATCAACCACTTCCGGTCGGGATCCACACTCGGAGCTGGAAACCGGTTGACAAGCTTCGGGCTTGAAGAAGGCCCGCTTGTTCCCGAAGACGGACTTTTCTTTGGCACCTCTAAGTCACCCAACCCGGTGATGTCCTCCGTGGTGGTAGAGTCCACACCATCAAAAAAGCCGCGGATGGGGTCGTCCGCTCCGAGGACCCCCTCATTAGGACGTTCCTTCACCGTCTGAGCCTCGTTGAACATGGACTCAGTGAATGAAGGCGACTCGGTGATGTCGACCACACCGTGTACTTACTTTAGGGCATCGCCCACATCCCGAGAAGCTTCGGCCATGACCTCCTCGTCAGCCTCCCTAACTTGAGGCAGTTCGGCCTCATATCTCTCTGGTTCGGATGCCCCTTGCCCTTTGAGTCGTGACGACACCCGGGCCACCAGATTGAAGGCTTCTTCTTGTTCTTCTTCGAATTTATCCCTCATCCGTTAGAGAGAATCCGAAGATAGTGCTCGAGCGCTGGTGCTTTCTTTAGATTTACGCACCAGCGTTCTCCTTGGCTTCTTCTTCTCCGAGCTCGGAGAACTCGGAGCCCTTTTTCTTTTCTTCTCTTCATACTATCTCAGAGAAGGGGACTCGGTGGGGAAATCATCGCTACAGGATGGGGGCCTCATTTTGACATCCTAGGACAAACCTGCAAAAGGAAATAAAACAAGTGAGGACTTAGTGATACAAAAAGGGAAACCGAATAGCACTCATGAAAATGATCTCACCGTGCGAGCGGGCCTCCCATCAACCATTTGAAAGCTCGCGCCAAGAACGCTCGGAATAAGGACTTTGTAATACGATGCCCTCAACCCACTCCTTGAGTCGAGGAACTACATTCGGGATCCGAGCAACAGCTGCACCACCACAGAACGATGATAAGAAGAAAGGAAAAAGACGATAAATTAAATCTTGGAAGCAAAATTACACTTACGTGACATGTTCCACTTTTCAGGGAATGGCATATGTTTGGCAAGGATCAAGTATGAGGCCCTCACTCGAACAAAATGGCCTAGCCAACCCCGGTCCCGATATTCATCAATACTCAAAAATGGGGCTTTACTGGCCCAACGGGCGAGCTTGATCAGTCCCCCCTGGTAGTGTCGGGGACTGTATAAATGCATGAGGTGGTCGATAGTGAAAGGGCACCCTTCGATCTTGCTTACAAAGAAACGGAGGAGAATTACGATCCTCCAGAAAGAAGGGTAAATCTAACCGATGGTTACCTCGTATCTTTTGCAAAAGTCGATGATAACCTGGTCTAAGAGGCCCAGCGTGAAGGGATAAGTGTAAACACTTAAAAATCCCTTGACGTGGGTGGTGATGGCTTCGTCAAGTTTGGAAACCACCACGTGTTTGTCGACCCAATTACAATCCTTTTTGACTTTGGAGAGAATATCCTCGGTGATCGAGCAAATGTACCTCGAGGCATCCTCGCACCAGCCTGGTACGGAGGATGGCTTTTCGATCTTAAAATCAGCGTTGACCGGACATCCCCCCGGGATAAACATTTTCAGAGGAGGTTCTGGTACTGGTTCCTCGACAGCGATACGCGAAACGGTCTCTTCGATGTCCGGCCGCGAAGTAGAAGAAGTTTCTTTTTGGGGAACGATTTTTGAAGTTTTCGCCATTTATTTGAAAAGGAAGGGAAAGGAGGAAGAAGAGGAAGTTAAAAGAGTACACTTGATGGTTTGGGATGAAGACGAAACAGAATTTCTTATAAAAAGATCTCAAAAAACTGAAATATAAGTGCTTGAAAATATTAAGATTGCTAAGGTATGAGGGCAGGAGGTTTGAGTGTAAAGTTTGAATAAGCAAATGAGGGGGTATTTGTAGTTTTTCAAACAATGGTTCGCATCCAGGAGTGGCCTACCAACGACTGACAAACATTTAATTCCATTAAGACTTGACTGACGAGACGTTTTGACTGCTTTGTCACTTCTGTCGTGTGGTGTCAAAGAAAGAATCGAAAGCTCATGTCGTTTCTCGTCGTATACTCTCCGAAAAATGAGGGGACTATCTGTATACAGTCGAGATCGAATTCTCCTACGACATGAAAGGACAGGCTCGGAATGTGACGATGCAAGACTGAAGATCGGCCCCAAGTCACACCGGGCTAGAACCCGAGGTCAGAACACCTGCCTTCGAGACATTGAGTCCGAGACCCCAGGGTCGACCTTAGCCCCGAACAAACTCGGAGAAACATTGTTAGCATAACCAACGGAATACCGAAATATTCATAACCGAGCAGATGTTGCGGAAAAAATTTCGGCACGTATCAGTAAGAAACCGACAATCAGCAAATCAAGAGATTTTTACCTTTTATAGAATTGTACCTAGAGTAGGACTCGTCTACTATATAAAGGGAGTCTGATAATTCATTAAACACATTATAACACGCATTCCAAAGCAATATATCATTATTATTTTTCTTTATGCTCTTGTTCTTCTGTGTCCTGATACCGATCGAAGCATACCTGACTCGAGTGTGACTAACCTTCCAAAACTAAGACTGTTGAATTCATATGGTTTGCATTTATTTTATCATTATTTATTTCAATTGCAATCTAATTTATCGTTTTGTGTTAAGTTAGTCCATGTATCCTTAAAACTACTTACAAATTCAATTGTTATCCAATTTTGAGGGTAAACACCACTCAAAGCTGATATGGTATCTTTAATTGAAATTTTAATTTTTGTGTTTATTCTTTCAAGTTACAGTGCTTTTCTTTCTTCTTGAAGTTTCTCCTTAAAAGTTCTCATTACTCCCGATGTGGTGACAGCGAGAAAGAAACAGGAAGGGTCCAACTTCAAGTTCAGAGCAAGATGCACAAGAAATACCATATCCAAAAGTGAGATTTCGTTTATCAGTTCTGGAAACATATTTGTTTATCTTCCTTTTACTTATTTATATATTACGGTTTTTTAATTTTATTTTATTTGCAGATACTAAGGGGACTTGCTCAAAATAGAGAGGCAGCACGAAAAAGTAGACTTGGCAAAAAGGTACTTATCATTCTCTTATATAGGTTTGGATGTTTCTTCTTTTTCTTCCTTTGTTTATTTTGTCTATTCAATGTTCTTTGTATATACTGTATCTACTGGTAGATCTGGAAATTTTACCATGACTCATTCTTTTTTCTTTATCGTGTGCTTCTATTATTTTCATTTGACGAAACTTTACTACATATTGCATTCAGTTACGTCATTTTGATCTTCACATTCAATCTGTCCGGCAATTTGAGATTTAGTAGGTGATAGTAGGCTATATTTATGCAATTTAAACACTATCTATACTTTAAATTAGCTGCACTTTATTGATATTTGAATGCTAAAAGATAACAAGATACTCTAATTAAGAATTTTATGCGTTGCAGGAGCCACTCCGAGCTAGGAGAAAGCTAAAGATGTTTTGTAGTCAATATGGAGTGTGGAAAGCCAATCGAAGGTTAGCGCGGTCGAAAAGGAGTGTTTTGAATTCAACCTTATTCTTAATTATTGCTAATTTTGTTGTTATTTTTCATTAGATAAATAAATTTCACTTATACTCTATTAAAAATCTTGCATCCAAAAATTGTCTGAGCTTATCATTAGCATTGTTAAAAGTTATAGTAAATAAGTTAGTTCCCTGTGGGATTCGACTCCAGACATGAACCGGATTATATTTGCAGCGACTACTTAGTCCTTTTTACAAGACAAAGTTGGGCGTGATTAAATTTTGGCACCATTGTCGAGGAACTAACGGTGTTATTTCTTACAACTTAGAAGAATTGCTAGGATTCTTAGTTTAGATCAATTTCCTACGGTGTTAAAATTTTCCATTGAAATTCTCACGTTTGAACTCTTCTGTGACTTAAGTGTATGCCTAGAAGCTCTTTGAGGACTAGTGAACTTTTTGAAGGACTCTCAGACCCCGAGAAAGCATTCAGGGCATTGAATCGGGTCGACAAGAAGAACAAACTGTTAAAACAAAAATACCAACTCGAAAGTGAAATGGACAACGTGGACGACGTTAATGTAAGCAATCGGAATGATTGTGTTGAACCAAACAATGGAGTGGTGGCACCTCTTGTGCCGGAAGCTGCTCTTTATGATTGGGCACAACCAACTGTTGATAACCTGGCCACCGCCATCGCTGTTCCTCAGATACAAGCGGAGACATTTCAGATTACCAACGACATGCTGCACCTGTTGCAGAATAAGGGACTGTTCTCCGGGTCATACATTGAAGACCCACAACAATATCTGAAGAACTTCCTATCAATTTGTGTGACTCAAAGACAGCCGAATGTGACTCCCGAAGCAATTAAGCTATTATTGTTCCCATTCTCAGTGACTGGAGAGGCTCAAACTTGGCTCAATTCGCTCCCAATAAACTCCATTGCTACTTGGGAAGAATTAGTCAAGCAGTTCTTAAACAAGTTTTATTCTTCCAACAAGACTGTAAGGCAAATTGATGAGATATTGCAGTTCAGGCAGAAACCGACTGAGACCTTGCAAGAAACCCGAGAGAGGTTTAAGGGTATGCTAGTGAAGTGTCCATACCATGGCATTCCAGATCAGATGCTGGGACTGAGATTCTACATGGGTTTGGCAGACAGTTTGAAGGTCAATGTAGATGCTTCAGCTAGGGGTGCATTTTTTAGCAAAACGTTCACAGAGTGCAAGATTCTTCTCGACAAGATGGCTTAAAATTCAGGCTGGATGACTAGAGGTACGACACTTACACCAATAGTGCATTCTGTCGCTCTTGACCCAAATAATTCCAATGCAAAGAACATAGCCACTCTCATGACCCAGATGAGCTTACTGGCAAAGAAAATTGATGAGATGGGTACAAAGCAAGTGCACATTGTTGATACAACAAATGGAGGCTTGTGCAATCCTTGCATAAACCAGTCATATGTGTGCTCGTGGAATGGAGAGAATGACAACCAGGGCTTCAGAGAGGACATGAATTATGTCAACAATTTCGGAGGTCAGAGGCAAGGTGGGCAGCAATGGGGACCAACACCAAACCAACAGTACAGACCAAACCAGCCACAACACAACCCCAATCCAAGAAGCGCACGACCACAAGGCCAAGTCGTGCCTTATCAAAGGCAACATGGCTATAATCAGCAGCACCAACAATAGTTGGCCTACCAACCACCTCATCAACAGCAGGACAACAATATGATAGAAATCAGGGGCATGCTGCAACAACTCATTGGGACAAATGGTAAGATGCAAGAAAAGTTAGTAGCACATGATTCGGCAATCAAAGGCATTGAAACTCAATTGGGACAACTATCTAGGGTCTTGAACAATCGCCCACAAGGAAAATTGCCTGCTGATACAAATATTAACCCAAAGAAACAGAACCCAAATCAGCTAATGGCGGTGAGTCTCAGGAATGGAAGAGATTTAGACAGAGAGCAAGAAGTTGCTCAATCTAGGAGAGAGACTACGTCAACTACTCCAGTTACATTAGAGGCAGATGAGTCAGCAGATCTCACCGAGGTTGTAATTGAACAAGCACATGTTGAAAATGGTAAGGAGAAGGAAGGTGAACAACTCTCAGAATAGGTGGTAGAAAAAGCTTCCAACAAAGAAAAGATACCAAGCAGTGGGCAGAGGTTGATTCCTGAACCATTCCCTCAGAGATTGGCAAAGCAAAAGAAAGATTATCAATATAGGAAATTCATGGAAATGCTTCGACAAATTCAATTGAATATTCCACAGATGGATGCTTTGATGGAAATGCCAGGGTATGCAAAAATTATGAAGGATCTGATGTCGCAAAAATTTGACTTCCAGGACCTGTCCACTGTAACTCTGACGCAGACCTGCAGCGCGGTAGTGACAAGACCTATGGCTCAAAAAGTGTCTCATCCAGGTAGTTTCACTATCCCATGCACCATTGGTAGTTATGCTTTTGCAAAAGCATTGTGTGACTTAGGGGCCAGTATAAACTTGATGCCCTTGGCGATCTATACAAAAACGGGCATTGGCAGAGCTAGACCGACCTCAATGATGTTGCAACTGGCTGATCGCACAGTCAAAAGGCCGACAAGAATTCTTGATGATGTGCTTGTTCAAGTGGGGAAGTTTGTATTCCCTACAGACTTCGTTATTCTTGATTGTCAAGTGGATGAAGAGATACCCATCATTCTGGGAAGGTTGTTCTTAGCCACAGGGAGAGCATTGATTGATTGTGAGACTGGAGAGTTGAAAATGAGGTTGAACAATGAAGACATAATATTCAACGTTCAACAATCCATGAGGAGACCCAGCGAATTTGCAAATTTGCTCGCTAGTGGAGGCCGTGGATGTGATACTGCAAGAGGAGGATGAGACCCTTAATGTCAGGGATCTTCTAGAAGCCTGTTTGATGAATTTGGAAGAGATGGATGGTGAAGGGCTGGCAGAGTGGGTCGTGGATCTCGAGGGTCAATGGTTCTGGAAAAGGGAACCTCAGTTCAAGCCCCTACGCTTAGAAGAAAGAGCAACACCACCTGCAAAACCATAAATAGAGAAGCCACAACAGTTGGAGCTGAAATCGCTTCCAGCTCACCTCACGTATGCTTTCTTAGGGCCTAATTCTACTTTGCCTGTTATTATATCATCTGGTTTGCTAGCTGTGCAGGTAGAGCAACTCTTGCAGGTGTTACAAGAATGTAAGACTGCCATTGGTTGGACCATGGCAGACATAAAGGATAACAGCCCAACCTTTTGTATGCACAAGATTCTCTTGGAAGAGGGGCACAAACCTTCCATAGAGCACCAACGATGGCTGAACCCGAATATGAAAAAGGTGGTGAAGAAGGAAGTGATCAAGTGGTTGGATGCGGGTATCATCTTCCCCATCTCTAATAGCAACTGGGTCAGCCCTATTTAGTGTGTGCCAAAAAAGGGAGGAATGACGGTTGTACAAAATGAGAACAACGAGTTCATCTCGACTTGTACAGTCACGGGGTGGCAGATTTGCATGGACTATCAGAAATTGAACACAGCCACCCGGAAGGACCATTTCCCTTTGCCTTTCATAAACCAAATGTTGGACAGGTTAGCTGGGCGGTCTCACTTCTATTTCTTGGATGGATATTCAAGGTCCAACCAGATCTTAATAGCCCCTGAAGACCGAGAGAAAACATCCTTCACTTGTCCGTATGGCATCTTTGCCTTTCGGAGAATGCCTTTTGGACTTTGCAATGCGCCGGCTACATTCTAGCGGTGCATGTTAGCCATTTTCACCGATATGGTTGAAGACATTATGGAGGTGTTTATGGATGATTTCTCCGTGGTGGGTGATTCATTCGAAGATTGTCTTCACAATTTAAGAAGAGTGCTCAAAATATGTGTGGAGACAAATTTGGTGCTGAATTGGGAAAAGTGCCATTTTATGGTACAAGAAGGAATAGTTTTGGGGCATCGAGTGTCCAGTAAAGGAATTGAGGTCGACCATGCTAAGGTTGATTTGATTGAGAAATTGCCACCGCCCACTTCGGTCAAGGCAGTGAGAAGTTTCCTTGGGCACGCCGGGTTCTACAGGCGATTCATAAAATATTTTTCCAAGATTGCTAACCTTTTATGTAAACTTCTTGAAAAGGATCAGCCCTTTGTGTTTTCTAATTATTGCAGGTTGGCATTTGAGGAGCTAAAGAAGAGACTGGTAACTGCACCCACCATTGTTGCACCCAACTGGGAGCAATCGTTCGAGTTCATGTGCGACGCCAGTGATTATGCTATAAGAGCAGTCTTGTGGCAGCGAAAAGACAAGATGATGCACCCAATTTACTATGCAAGCAAGACGCTCAGTGGTGCATATCTCAATTACACCGTAACGGAAAAGGAAATGTTGGTTGTAGTGTTTGCCTTCGAAAAATTTAGGTCGTACATAATTGATTCAAAAGTTATTGTTTATACTGACCATGTAGCAATTAGGTACTTGATAGCAAAGAAGGAGTCAAAGCCAAGCTTAATCCGCTGGGTTCTTATACTACAAGAATTCGATCTGGAAATCCGTGACAGAAAAGGGATGGACAATCAAGTGGCAGACTACCTCTCAAGGTTGGAAGGAGCTAAAAAGAAGATTGAGGTTGAAGATATAACAGAGACATTCCCGGATGAACAGTTACTTGCTGTGACAATGGAGGAGTCGCCATGGTATGCTAATATTTCTAACTATTTAGCAAGCGGTATGGTACCTTATGATCTTTCTTCAATTCAAAAGAAAAAGTTCTTTCGCGATTATCAATCTTATTATTGGGATGGACCTCTACTTTTTAGAATATGTGAAGATAACATGATCCGGAGGTGTATCCTCGAGAAAGATCAACCTTCTGTTTTGCAGGTTTGCCATGCTTCACCATATGGTGGACACTTTGGAAGAATCCGGGCAGCAGCAAAAGTGTTGGAATCAGGGTTGTATTGGCCCAATCTGTTCAAGGATGCCCATGCTTGGGTAAAAAGTTGCGATGAGTGCCAAAGGACAGGAAACATATCTCGACGTCACGAGATGATGATGACCAAAATTCAAGAGGTGGAGGTTTTTGACATGTGGGGATTGACTTTATGGGGCCTTTCGTCAGCTCGTATGGTAACAAATACATATTGGTAGCAGTTGACTATGTCTCCAAATGGGTCGAAGCGGTGGCTCTCCTAACCAATGATGCAAAAGTGGTGACAGGCTTCCTAAAGAAAAACATCTTCACATATTTTGGCACCCCGAGAGCTATAATTAGTGATGGCGGAACACATTTTTGCAATAGAGCGTTCGCACGGCTGTTGGAAAAGTATGAAGTTCGCCATAAGGTATCCACACCTTACCACCGACAGACGAGCGGGCAAGTTGAAGTGTCCAATAGGGAAATCAAAAGTGTCCTGACTAAGACAGTGAATGCGATAAGGACTGATTGGGAAAAGAAGTTGGATGATGCATTATGGGCGTACCGCACAGCATTCAAAACTCCAATTGGTATGTCACCATACAAGTTGGTGTTTGGAAAAGCATGCCATCTTCTAGTAGAGCTCGAACATAAAGCACTTTGGGCACTGCGGCAGTTGAATTTGGATATGGAGACCGCAGGCACCAGCAGAGTCACTGAGTTACATGAACTCGAGGAATTCAGGTTCCATGCATTTGAGAATGCAAGATTGTACAAAGAAAGGATGAAAATGATGCATGATAAGCACATTCTAGATCGGAACTTCAAACCCGGAGATCTAGTGTTGTTATACAACTCGAGATTGAGATTGTCTCCGGGTAAGTTGAAGTCCTGATGGTCAGGACCCTTCAGAGTGGTGCAAGTGTTCTCAAGTGGAGCTGTAGAAATTGAATCCGAAGATGGGACAAATAAGTTCAAAGTGAATGGTCAAAGGTTGAAACATTACCTTGGAATGGTCGAAGAAAAGGGGGATAGAGTGGTGATATCTTTGGAAGAGCCCCAATACGCGAGCGAAGAGTAATAGTGAATGTTTACGTCGTGCCGCGATGCTAAATCAGACGCTTCCTGGGAGGCAACCCACGGTTTGTTGTAAATCGCCGTGCTGCGACATTAACTTAGGCGTTTTTTGGGAGGCAACCCATTATTTTTCTTTACTCTTGTTTTTTTGTAATTGATTTTGAACGGCATCGACTAATCTACTAATGTGCAGGGATAAGATTATACGCATCGAAAGGATTCGAGGGACGAAATTAATTCGGAGATAGGTAAAAGTGCAAAAAAGACAAAAATTTGCTGGAGATCAATATCCGCGGCCGCGGATTGGACCGCAGAGTAGGCCACGGATTTTGCACAGACCACTACCTCCCCGTCCGCACCCGCGGACTTGACCGCGGATTGGGGTGTAGATTTTGTCCCCCTCATTGTTCCTCATCCGCGGCCGCGGATTGGACCGCGGAGTAAGCCGCGGATTAGGCGGTACCAGGTTCAGAATTATTATTATTATTATTTTCTTTCTTTTATCTTCTTTTCTTTCCTATTAAGTAGTTTTTTTTCACTTAACCCCCCCCCCCCCCCCAACTGCCCACTCCCCCACTTCTTATTTCCCTCCCCCTTAACAAAATCTAAAACCCTTCCCTTTTCCCCTAAAACACATGCCCCCCTCCCTCTCCCTCAGAATTTCTCTCATCAACAAAGCTTCTTCTCATTCCTCCTCTTCTCCACTCAACCAATCCACAATCTCTGTTCCTCCCAAGATCTCCAAGTAAGTAATATGATTTTATTCCTCTTTCTTGGTATTTTTTTTCCTTTTTTGTTTTCAATTTTTTTATTTTTCCCATTCTTTTTCTTTGCTATTGTATGTGTAGGATAATAGAATCATGGGTACGCTTGTCTTGGTTTAGGATTGTAGTATATATGTGGCATGTGAGGCTAATAGATTTAGTTGAATTGGGGGAAGACATTGTTGAGTTTGTGAGGAATGGAAGTTTAATTGGGGCTTTGGGTAACTTGGGGGGTATATGCACCTTAAGTGTTTGTTGAATTGGCACAATGAGTTTGAATGTAAATTGTGACCAATTGTGCGAGTGAAGTCTGAGTAACCGCCATTGGTTCCCATATTACGCCGATTACTGATAGTAGTGTTTGTTGTGTAGGTACCATGACACCTTCAAAGAAGAGACGCACCACCGGAGCCTCGTCAAGTGGTCATGGAGGTTCATACCGGGCATGGGCACCGGCCAGTGCAGCTTAGTTTGATCGTACCAGGTTTGTCTCCAGAGCTGCCCAAGACCGTTTCAGTTTGAAGGCCACTAAAAAACCTATACCGGAAAGGGGTATTGACAAGGCGTCCCTCCAGGATGAGTGCCCTAATATGTATCGGGGGTTGATCAGGTGCAGGTTGGACAGTTTTTTCGAAGAGCCGGAGGAGGGTAACTTGATGCTTGTTCGGGAGTTCTATGCCAACTGCCCCGAACATGAGGATAGAATATGCACTATACGACACACGAGGGTGGATGCCTCGATAGAATCCATCAGGAGAGTGTACAGATTGCCTGTATTCAATGGGGAGGAGGATTTCTAAGATACTTACAAGCGAGAACCTATCACATGGAACAGGTTTTTCAGAACTATCTGTGCACCAGACAAAGAGGTAGTGTGGGTTGTACCGGGATCGAAGCTACACTCTACCTTACTCACTTTTGAAGGAAAGTGTTAGTTGTACATCATCAATAATCGCTTGCTTCCATCTCACAACACCATAGAGGTAAATGGTTTGAGAGCTGTCTTGATCTGGTGCTTCATGAATGGCCACGATTTTGATGTGGCCAAGGTTATTCAGTCTGAGATGTTCGTTGGTGCACCATAGTAGAGGTATGGGTTCTTTTTCCCCTTTTTGGTCACTAGATTATGTCGGGCAGCAAGGATGCCTGAGAACCCAAATGCGGATGGCATGGTGAAGAAAGAAGCAAAGTTCCAGGCAGACAAAGTAACAATCGGGAAAGACCCGGTGGCACCTGGGGTAACTCATAGTGACGATTCTAATGCACCGGAGGAGGGCGATGAAGGGCAGGAGGAGGTTGAACCTGCCTCACTCCCACAGGAATAAGCTGCAGCGGCTGAAGGACCATCCCAGGTCAGACGGAGTACACGGATGACAGCCTTAGAACAGGATATGGCAGGGTTGTGCACTTCCGTCACGGAATTGGGGACTAGAGTTGATGCCTTTGCCACCCAAAAATGTGAAGTCAGAGAAGAAAATCATGGGCTGGCTGCGTGCGCTAGGGAGGACGTGTCATTTCGACCCTGGCACTGTCTCCTATCAAGACTGATCCACCGGGGAAGTTTCTTTACCTCGCATTACTTTATTTTGTATGACATGGGGACATGCCATCTTTTTAAGTGTGGGGTGAGGATACTTTTTTGTATGTTGTATGTAGAATAGTTTCCTAGTGTATTTACATAAATCATTTTCGACTTGTCCCGACGATGGATATCATTCGACGGGTTTCTTGAGGGACTAAAGTCGAAAGAAAAAAAAATTGTTAAAAGTAAAAAATAGTGCGGTGAGCGTGGATTTTCTTTTGTAGTAGTGTATCAATTCCCCTTTGGTTTTTCTTTAAACCATGGTTCTTTTTCAAGGGTTTTATTTGAACCGGGTATAGTTAGTTTTTATTTTTTAGTTAGGAACTTATGGGCTATGGGCAGGATTAGAATAGAATCTCTTAACTTCGTAATTCCTTGAATATAGCGGGTACTTAGTGTGACGCTTAGGCTCATTTGTTGACTCTTGTAAGAATGCCTTAAACTGTATGTTCTTAATTTGGCTTAAGTACTCTGATCTAAGTGTTTGATGATCCGATCTGGAGTGAGTCATGTTCCATGTGTGTGTGAGGCTTGTTGTGCTCTGTGCACGACATTTGATGCCTAGAACTTGCCATGTGTGTCTGCAAAGCAAAATAGTAGTCTTGTTTAGTTTGGGAAGTGATATAGGCATTTCTTTGTTGAACCATATATATACATATTCCACCCACCTATTTGTTATGTATCGTAGTTAACGCCGTTGAGCCTGTAATCTTGTTTCCTTGGCAACCACATTACAAGCCTTAGCCCTTGTTTGAATTGACCATCTTTTTGAACCCCTTACCTCTCGTAAGCACTTGAATTACTATGAATCTATAAAAGATAAAGTTTGGGGTAGTTGGTGGGGCTTTTGAGTGGAACTAGGGAAATTAGGAGAAAGTTGCACCTTGTTGAAAAACAAAATGTACCATGTGTTAATAGTGTATCATGTTGATTAGTAATATTTAGTGGTGGCTTTTAAGGTGATTGTGCTCAGAGAAGTGTGGGTTAATTTACACGGTGTTGAAGGTGGAAATTTTGGTTTAACTTAAGTGTGGGCTTGATTATAAAATATATGCATTAAAGTACTTGGGGAGGTGTAGTCACTATTATATCCAAATATATCCTACCCGACCTGCAACCTACATTATAGCCAAATAAGTCCTACTTGATCCTAGACTGAACAAGCTCAATTAGTAGAGTAGTACACTACGGGCAAGCCTATGGAGAGTTTTATGTGGCAGAAGAATATCATTTCTGAGAATGAGTGAATTCTGTTTATTTTGAAGTTCCTCAGTGTGCGTGAATTTTATTGATTATGGAATGAGTCTCTTTTGTAGTAAGCAGGCACTTGATTCACGAACGAGAGGTAAGTCTGGACCTCTGAATAGAGTAAGTAAGCCGGTTAGGAATATTGCATGGCTCGCGGGAGTCTAGTCTTGAGGTGTAGATGTTACACTAATGTATACTCAAAATATGTGAAATATTCTTTGTGTGACGATTTAGGGAAGTCGCTTAGTGAAGTTAGGCCTCTGTAGAGTGTGGTTTGATTGCTCGGGGACGAGCAATGATTTAAGTGTGGGGTGTTTACAGTAGGATATATTTATGCAATTTAGACACTATCTATACTCTAAATTAGCCGCACTTTATTGATATTTGAATGCAAAAAGATAACAAAATGCTCTAATTAAGAATTTTATGCGTTGCATGAGCCACTCCGAGCTAGGAGGAAGCTAAAGAGTGTTTTGGAGTCAATATGGAGTGTGGAAGGCCAATCGAAGGTTAGCCCAGTTGAAAAGGAGCGAGAAAAGCAAGCGGGGAGGTCCCCTCCAGGTGCACGGCCGCGGAGTTGACCACGAATTGGACCGTGCACTGGAGGCAGAACACTGGCTGAAATCCGCGGCCGGATCTGCGGCCGCGGACGGGCAGACGGAGGCCAACAACTCAGGGATAATTATATAATTTCTAAGGCAACTAACCTAAATCTATATGAAGCCTAATTCGCCCAGAAGAGAAAAAGTGTGGTTTTTAGAAGATTTTGAAGGCAAGAACAAGGGAGAGAACACGGAGAATTTCCTAAGAGTTTTCATCTTCTTCTTCTTACTTTCATTGTTGATTATGAATTGTTATAGTAAATTTTTATCCATTAGTATGAGTAGCTAAACCCATCATCTAGGGTTGATGGAACCAATTGTTGGATGAAGTTTTGACTATGTTTAGATATAATTGAGCCATTCTTATTCTATGATTGTTCAACTATGTGTTGTGTTGTGATTAATTGAAAGGGCCCTTGATTAATCGTGTCTAGTTACCTTGTGTTGCTTGAGAAAGAACACTTGGTTAGATTGTTGTTGAACAACACCACTTTCGGATAAGTTAAGAGATTAATTACTTGAATTTAAAAGCGGGTTTAGAGATAACGAAGCTTTGGTGGGATAATTCTGAGTTGCATAAATTGTTAACTAGAGTAGTTCGAGAGAATGCTTCTAGTAAATTATCGTAATTGATCGAGAGATAATTACGGTAGCCCGGAACTCATAATCCTCACAGAGTATTACGGCGATATTATAGGTAGTGTGTCAGGAATTAGTCCGGCAATTGGGGAAATCAATAGACCTAGATCCTTTTTACCTTTGAATTCAACCTTATTCTTGATTATTGCTAATGTTGTTGTCATTTTTCATTAGATAAATAAATTCCACTTATACTCTATTAAAAATCTTGCATCCGGAAATTGTCTGAGATTATCATTAGCATTGTTAAAAGTTATAGTAAATAGGTTAGTTCCCTATGGGATTCGACTCCGGACTTGAACCGGATTATATTTGCAGTGACCGCTTAGTTCTTTTTACAAGGCATAGTTGGGCGTGATCAGTAGGCATAGAGATTGCTTCCTGAAATTCATCCTTGAACTTTGGGAAAGTTATTTTTTATTATTTGATAAATGAATAAAAAAATTTGCAAATTAATAGATGAGGATATCTTGTATAGTCACATGTATAATCAGGGGCGGATCTACCTTAGCGCAGGCGGTGTCACGTGACAACACGGTTTTGTCAAAAATCTTTACTAATTATTTGTATATAATTCAAATGAAGAAACAAGAAAACAATAAAAAGAATAAGTGGCATCACTTGTCATTAAGATCTCTGTAGCTTTACTGGTCAGAGTTGAAGAATTCTACGTGAGCCCGCTAGTTCGACCCTCCATAGGCTTATTTTATGTTTTAATACTTTTATGCCTCTTCTAAAAAAGTAAAAATAATGCGTGTCCAAAGGGAAACACAATACAATTTTTAAATTGGAACTGTTTTCGTTGCCAGTTGTATTTTTTTTGTTGGTTGTGTTTTAAAATATTATATTATATTAATTTATTTATTTTTTCACGTCTAATTGTGACACCGCTTACAAATATTTCGGCGTATGTTGTATAATGAATCGCAATATAATTTGGTTTTGTTGTAGATTATTGCAGTTTAAACCTCCATAGGCTAGTTCGAACCTCCGTAGGCTAGTTCGAACCTCCGTAGGCTTATTTTATGTTTTAATACTTTTATGCCTTGTCTAAAAAAGTAAAAACAATGCGTGCCCAAAGGGAAACACAATACAATTTTTAAATTGAAGGGCCACTGCTGCTTTCTTTGAAAGTTGTATTTTTTTTTGTTGGTTGTGTTTTAAAATATTATATTATATTAATTAATTTATTTTTTCACGTCTAATGGTACACCGCTACAAAAATTTCTGCGTACGACACTGTGTATAATGAGTCGCAGTATAATTTGGTTTTGTTGTAGATTATTGCAGTTTGATATCCACCAGTTCTGCACGAGCGTATGTGCGTCATTTTAGAGGAATCTTGAGGCTAGCGAGATATATGTAAATTTTGATATGTGACCCATTTTTTTCCAGGGGTTTGAACTTGGTATATGTAATTTTTGACATATAGTTCATTTTATATGGGTGTGAACTTAAATCTATGTATGACACTGTTGCAGGCTCATCTGGTGGTACCTGCTATATATTACTAAGTGTATATAGAAGTGCTTTACAGAGAATGAAGACTAGTAAAGAGGGACAACTCAAATTCTTTCCTTTGAGACGGTTCAAATTTATGGACGTTCAAGCATTTGAGAAAACTGCCTCTATCTTTTGAGATTCTGTTAAAGGCTTGAATTTTTATTTTTTTCCTTTCTTTTCTTTCTGCAACTGGATAAAGATGTGTAATTTTTTCTATAAGACATATCTTCTTGGTGTTTGACATTTTTGTGGCAATCGTAGTTGTACGAATAACAAAAACAACTATGTCAGCCAAACGCCCGTGCACAGCGCGGGCACTGGCCATCTAGTTTTGTAAATAGGAAAACCTTATTAAACAGGTAAATATTATTCTGATTTTGTATCTATAAGAAAAAAATCTAATTCGTTTACAATCAAAATCCCAATTTTCCTTCGTAAAATATCGTGATGGCACCTAGTCTCTATGACTAGGTAAGCCTAACAGATAATAATAACTTGGCAGCAACAATTATCAAAATACTAAAACAAAGCTGATAACCTTCCGAACAAATAGAATCTCATCAGTACACTTCCCAAAACCGGTGGAACTGAGTCATAAGATCTATGGAATAAAATTAGAATAACTACTACATCACTGTTTGAAAGAACTACAATAGTAAACGGAATAAAAGGGAAGGTGACTCTGAGGCCTGCAGATGTGGAGCAAGTATATCTTGAAGTCTCCCAAGTAGCAACTCAATCAACTCTATCGTCCGGCACGGGCAGACATACCTGGATCTGCACAAAAATATGCAGAAGCATAGTATGAGTACATCACAACGGTACCAGTAAGTATCAAGCCTAACCTCAGTAGAGTAGTGATGAGGCCAGGTCAAGACACCTACTAGGATATAAATAAGCAGTATGAAAATACGAATATAAAATAAAAAGTGGAGAAATAACTAATACGAAACAAGATAGTAACATGAACTAATACCGGAAATTAAATATGGAAATAACATAAAAGAAGCAACTAAAGAGAAATGCAATGATCATATACGGACAACGCTGCTAGAACAATAACGAATGAAACAACAAGAAATGTTCCTATCAAAACTCTTTGCAACTTGAAATAAACGGCAAGAATCACAATGAGGTACCGCCTCATGTACAATAAAATTACAACCGAGGTACTGCCTCATATAATCAAGAATCGCAACTGCATTACCGCCTCGTATTCATATTTTTCAATTTCAATAACAGATTTTCTTTATACCGCCGCTTAGCCTTACATTTGAAATAGGTTTTGAAAACAGATTTTCTGAAATAGCCACACGCACTTTAGCCCATCTTATGACACCACGTGGCTTCATGTAGTTCCCCTACAAGAAACACGCATATAAGTCCCACCTTATACCGTCGCATGCACATCAACCCCAAGCCTTATACCGCCGCATGCACGTCAATATCACATTACAATAACAACTCGCATTATATGTGTCCATATATCACAATTTGCGAACAATCCACAGTATTAATATTTCCACAATAATAGCCCATGGCTCCACCACAACGGGTACAAGAATATCAACAACAACAATGAATGTAAAATGCTCAAAAGGAAGATATTTCAATAATAACAATTTTGCCTCAACATGATAATGGCTTTCAACACTTCAACACTAATAACTCAACAATGAGAGACAATGCATAACCACGATGTTAAATAAGAATAACTCATAATGGAAGAGATAACGTGTAGCAATGACTTCAAATAATGGTAATCAACAATGAAAGGGATAACATGAACAATAAATTCAAGTAAGGGTAATCAACAATGAAAGAGGTAACATGAACAATAACTTCAATTAATGATAATCAACAACGAAAGAGATAACACGTATAGTGGATTCAAATAATGAAAATCAACAATGAAGAGATAGCATGTGACAATAAAAGAGGCAATAAGTTCAACTAAAGCATGAGAGTACATTATCAATTAGGAGGTAGAACAAGTGTTAACGAAATCATTTAGGGCATGTAAGGATTGACTAACACAAGTAAGAATAGATTGACTAAGAGAATTAGAACATGATATGGTATTCAATTAAAGCATGGAAATAATCTAAGTAGCCTAAACCGGTCAAATACCACGTACAACCCGTGTACCCACTCGTCACCTTGCGTATACGGATTTCACTTAGTACAATTAAATCAAACAATACCAATCCTAAGGGATAGTTCTCCCACATGAAGTTAGGCAAGATACTTACCTCAACTAGGCCAAATCAACACTTGAAAATATCTTTTCCCTTAAAATACACCTACACACGGCTCAAATCTAACCAAAATCGACTTAATATCATCAAACCATGCTAGGGAATTCAATTGCAATAGATAAAGCTAAGATCTTTACACTTTTCCAAAAAAAATCAACAAAAGTCAATCCAAGGCCCACCCGGTTAAAACCCGGGTCCAATGGTAGATTCTGTCTGCCCATGACCCCACGAATTCATATATGTGATTAGTTTCAAAATTCGAATCCAAATCGATTCTCAAAACTCAATTTCTTATTTTTCAAAAACTTGAAAACGTTTCACAAATTTTCACTTTGATTCACATGATTTTGTTGTTAAAATCTAAGATATGTTGATGGAATATGATTAAAAATGAATTATAATCACTTACCCAAGGTTTGTAGGTGAAAATTCCCTCTACAAATTGCCTCCTACCGAGTCTAGAGTTCAAAAATGAGAGAATGAGTTCAAAAATCTCGTCTCCCTGCCCTCTAACTAGCTGCAGATGTCCCATTTGCAACACAGAGTTCGCATTTGCAACAGAGGGTTCATATTTGCGAACCCTCGCAATTGCGGACCAGGGCTCGCATTTGCGAACCCTGACAGCCTCATGAAACCTTGCATTTGCGAGAAAGGCTTCGCAGTTGCGAAGCTGGGAGTTTGGCAAATGCGAACAAATGTTCGAAATTGCGAACCATGGCTAGATCTGGTAGACTTCGCAAATGCAAATGGAATGTCGCAATTGCGACAACTGCCCTTCTTCTATCACTTTCGCAAATGTGATCCTGGTGTTCGCATTTGCGACACCAGAGCACCAGACACCAGATTTTCTGCATTTTCAATCCAAACCACTCTGAAATATGTTCGAAACTCATCCGAGCCCTCGGGGCTCCAAACCAAACATCCATACAAGTCTAAAAATATCATACGAACTCGCTCAGGGGATCTAAACACAAGAATAATATCTAAAACTACGAATCGAACATTAAAACGCATGAATTCCAAAGTAAAGTTCAAGAATTTCTAAAGTTACAACTAAACATCCCAATCCTATCAAATCAACTCCAAACGACACCAAAATTTTCAAACAAGTTCTAAATATCATAACGGACTTATTCTAAGTCCCAAAATCAAATTTCGAGCTCGATAGCTAAAAGTCAACCTACGTAAAACTTTTTAACTTTCAATTGCCAAATTTTGGCAAATCAACATAAATCAACCTACGGACTTCCAAAATCAATTACGGGCATACGTCCAAGTCTGAAATCATGATACGAAGATATAGGAGCCATAAAAATACAGTTCAGGGGTCGTTTTCACAAAAGTCAATGTTTGATCAATATTTTCTAATTTAAACTTCTAAGTCAAGAATCAAGGGTCTAAATCGACCCGAAAGTTTCATGGAATGAAACTAACCAACCTCGTAAGTCATAAAATCATAAACACATATGTGTGAAGCAATAAAAGGGGTAACAAGGCGCAAGTACAATAAAACAACCGATCGGATCGTTACATTCTCCCCCTCTTAAAACAAATGTCCGTCTTCGAACGTGCGTAATGGCATACCTGAAGAGGTGAATAGATGAGGATAACGATTTTGCATGTTGTGCTCTCTCCCAGGTCACCTCCTCAATTAGATGACCTCTCCATTGAACCTTTAATGAAGCAATACTTTCTTATCTCAACTTCCGAACCTATCGGTCCAAGATAGCCATAAGCTCCTCAATATAAGTCAAATCCTCATCCAATTGGACTGTGCCAAAGTCTAAAACATAAGAAGGATCACCGTAATACTTCTGAAGCATAGAGACATGGAACACTAGATGAACCGCAGATAAACTAGGTGACAAAGCAAGCTTGTAGGCCACCTCCCCATTCTTCTCAAGGATCTCAAAAGGTCTGATATACCTAGGGCACAACTTGCACTTCTTCCCGAACCTCATCACACCCTTCATGGGTGAAACCCAGAGCAAGACTTGCTCTTCAACCATGAATGCAACATCGTAAACATTCCGATCTGCATAACTTTTCTGTCTAGATTGGGTTGTATGAAGCCGATCCTGGATCATCTTGACCTTCTCCAAAGCATCTCGAACCAAATTCGTCCTAATAACTTAGCCTATCCCGGCTCAAACCACCTAACTGGAGAACGACACCGTCTCCCATATAGGGCCTCATAGAGAGACATCTGAATACTCAACTGGTAGCTGTTGTTGTAGGAAAAATCTGCAAGTGGCAAGAACTGATCCCAAACACCCCTGAAATCCATAACACAGGCGTGAAGCATATCCTCCAATATCTGAATATTGCACTCGGACTGTCTGTCCGTCTGAGGGTGAAATGTTGTACTCAACTCAATCCGTGTGCCTAACTCACACTGTATAACTCTCTTAAAAAGTGATGTGAATGCGTACCCCAGTCAGAGATGATGGATATCGGTATGCCATGAAGTCTGACAATCTCGCGGATATAAACCTGAGCCAGCTGCTCTGAAGAATAAGTAGTCACTACCGGAATGAAATGAGCCGACTTGGTCAAATAATCACCCATACCGCGTCAAACTTCTTCTGAGTCCGTGGGAGCCCAACAACAAAGTCCATGGTGACACGCTCTTATTTCCACTCAGGAATCTCAAGTCGCTGAAGCAAACCACCTGGTCACTGATGCTCATATTTCACCTGCTAACAATTTAGGCACCGAACTACATACTCCACTATGTCTTTCTTCCTCCTCCACCACCAATAGTGCTGCCTCAAGTCCTGATACATCTTAGCGGCACCCGAATGAATGGAGTACCGCGAACTATAGGCCTCCTGAAGAATCAACTCACGCAACCCATCCACATTGGGCACACATAGCTGGCCATGTATCCATAACACACCGTCATCTCCAATAGTAATCTCCTTGGAATCGGCGTGCTGAATTGTGTCCTTTAGGACAAGCAAATAGGGGTCGTCATACCAACGCCCTCTGATACGGTCATATAGAGAAGACCGAGAAACCGCGCAGGCAAGAATTCGACTGAGCTCCGTAACATCCAATCTAACAAACTGGTTGGCTAAGGCCCGAACATCTAATGCTAATGGCCTCTCTACTGCCGGTAGATATGCTAAACTACCCAAACTCTCTGCCTTTCGACTTAAGGCATCGGCCACCACATTTGCCTTCCCGGGATGATATAGAGTTGTGATATCATAGTCCTTAAGAAACTCTAAGATCTTTCTGTTTGAACAGATGATGTAGACTCAGGTGGTCGGTAAAGACCTCATAAGGGACATCGTATAAATAATGCCGCCAGATCTTCAATGCATGAACAATGGCTGCCAACTCCAAGTCATGGACTGGATAATTCTTCTCATGAATCTTCAGCTATCGAGACACGAAGGCAATCACCCTACCGTCTTGCATCAACACTATGCCAAGGCCAACACATGACACATCACAATACACAATATAGGACCCCAAACCCGTAGGCAACACTAACACTGGGGTTGTAGTCAAAGCAGTCTTGAGCTTTTGAAAGATCGCCTCACACTCCTCGGACCATCGAAATGGAGCTTCTTTCTAGGTCAATCTGGTCATAGGTGCAGCTATAGATGAGAAACTCTCTACAAAATGACGATAATACCCGGCCAAACCAAGAAAACTCCGAATCTCAATGGATGAAGACGGTCTAGGCCAACTCTGCACTGCTTCAATCTTCTTCGGATCTACCATGATACCCCTCTTGAAACCAAACGACCCAAAAACGCCACTGAATCAAGCCAGAATTCACACTTTGAGGATTTTGCATACAACTTCTTCTCTCTCAAGGTCTGGAGCACGATCCTCAAGTGTTGCTCATGATCTTCCCAACTGCGGGAGTACACCAAGATGTCGTCAATAAACACAATGATGAATGAATCAAGATAAGGCTAGAATACATTGTACATCAGGTGCATAAATGTTTTTGGGGCGTTGGTCAGCCTAAATGACATCACAAGGAACTCGTAGTGACCATACCGATTCCTAAAGGCAGTCTTCGAAATATCTGAATCCTGAATCTTCAGCTGATGATAACCTGATCGTAAATCAATATTTGAGAACAGTCTGGCACCCTGTAGCTGATCGAATAAGTCATTAATGCGTGGCAATGGATACTTGCTCTTCACTGTAACCTTGTTCAACTGTCGATAATCAATACACATACGTATAGAACCATCCTTCTTTTTCACAAACAAGACCGGAGCACCCTACAACGACACACTAGGCCAAGTGAAACCCTTATCAAGCAACTCTTGCAATGGCTCCTTTAACTCCTTCAGCTCTGCTAGGGACATACCATATGGTGGAATAGAAATTGGTTGAGTGCCCGACAATAAGTTAATACCAAAATCGATATCCCTATTGAGCGGCATGCCTGAAAGATCCGCCGGAAATACATCTAGGAAGTCTCTCACTACCGGAACTGGCTTAACGGTAGGAGTATCAGCACTGAAAACCCTCACAAAGGCTAGATAAGAATCACACCCCTTCTCAACCATACGCTCAGCCTTTAGAAATAATACAACCCTGATAGAAACATAATCTAATGTACCCCTCCACTCTAACCATGGTAAATATAGCATAGCCAATGTCACAGTCTTGGCGTGACAATCTAGAATAGCATGATAGGGCGACAACCAGTTTATGCTCGAGATAATATCAAATTCTACCATACTAAGTAACAATATATCAACTCTAATCTCAAAATCACCAATAACAACTACACACGACCGATACACACGATCCACAACAATAGAATCTCCCACAAGCATGGACACTTAAATAGGGGAAATAAAAGAATCACGAGATATATCCAAATACGGAGCAAAGTAAGATGACGCATATGAATAAGTAGATCCCAGATCAAATAAGATTGATGCATCTCTATGGCAAATCGGAACCAAACATGTAATGACTGAGTCTGAAGCAACTGCCTCCATCCTACCCGAACAAGCATAGAATATGCCATGGCCTCTCCTTCTAAGGCGACCTCTACCCGCCTGTCCCCTACCCCTAGCTGGTTGTGTGGGTAGAGCTGCTACTGAGGCAACAACCATGGCCTGGGAAGTCTGTGGATCTGATTGGATCCGTGAAGCCTGAGTAATCTGAGGAGGTACACCCCTCCTGAGTCTGGGGCAGTCTCTAACCATGTGGCGGGTATCACCACACTCAAAGCAAGCTCTTGGTAGGCGTGGAGGCTGGGACTAGCTCGGGCCTAGTCGGCTGGACTGACCGCTGAAGGCACCCCATGCAGGATGTGCACTAGAAAGTGGCTAGGCAAAGTAACCTGAGACCTCGGAACAACCGGAGCACCACTAGAAGCTGGAAGTGTTGAATGAATCGGACGGCTCACATAGCCTCTACCATGACAGGCTACAGCTGCAGCGTGACCACCACTAAATCCTCTCGTACCACGAGGCCTATTGTCCTTCCTATCATCTCTCTCAAGACTCCGCATACCCTCTAACCTCCGTGCAATCTCAGCCACCTGCTGAATATGGAGTATCTGTCTCCAAATATCTCGCCATGCTGAATCCAATACCGTAGTTGAGCCCCTCAATAAATCTACGGACTCACTCTCTGACTGTAGAAACCAAGGCAAGTGCATGTCTAGACAAATCATTGAATCGGACAACATACTCTGACTTTGTCATAGTACCCTGGCGCAGCTGCTCAAACTCCACGCACCATGCATCCCGAAGGGTCTGAGGGACAAACTCTCTCAAGAATAACTCTGAAAATTGAGTCCATGTAAGTGAAGCTGCCTCGGCTGAACTACAATCCTCATATACTCGCCACCACTAATATGCCACTCCGGACAGCTGGAAGGTAGTAAAAGCAACTCACTTGTCTCCACAAAACCTATAGTGCGGAGAATACGGTGGCACTCCTCAAGAAAACCATGTGCATCATCTAAAGCCAAACTACTGAAAGTAGGAGGGTGGTACTTCTTGAACCTCTCGAACCTAAGCTACTCCCCCTCAGATGTTGTTGCCCTAACCACAGGCTGAACCGGAGCAACAGGTTGTACCGGTATAACCTCTGGGACCTGATCAACCTGGACCAGCTGCTCTGCATTACGGGCCGTAAGAGTCTATTCTCCTCTCCTAGCCTGAGATGTGGCTGGTGCAAGTGGCATCAACCCCGCCAGAGCTAAGGTACCGAACATGCTCAAGAACTGTGTGAGGGTCACCTGTAGTGCTGGGGTGGCAACAGGCACCTCAGATTCTTGTCCCCCAACTGGAGCTACTGGTGGCTCCTCTGTCACAAGCTCGAGCAGGTGCTCTGGCTGCACCACGTGCCCCTCCTCGGCCTCTGCCCGGCCCCAGCCTCTTGCGGCTCTAGCAGGGGCACGGGTGTTTTATTGTCTGATCCAGCGGTGCATGTCCTCACCATCTGTGAAAGAATAGAAAGTCAAAGATTCAATTTTTGAAGTCAAATAATTCACACGATAAGGGATCAAAGAAGTGAAGTTTTCCTAACAGTTCTGTAGCCACTCGAAGATAAGTACAGACGTCTCTGTACCGATTTGCAAGAATCTATTAAACCTGCTTATGACTCGTAACACTTATGAACCTAGAGCTCTGATACCAACTTATCACGATCCCAATTTTTCTCTGTAGGATGTCGTGATGGAACCTAGTCTCTACGACTAGGTAAGCCTAATAGATAAATATAATAACTTGGTAGAAACAATTATCAAAATACTAAAACAAAGCTGAATAACTGATATAACCTTCCGAACAAAAAAAATCTCATCAATACATTTTCCAAAACTGGTGGAACTGGGTCATAAGCTCTATGGAATAAAAATAGAATAACTACTACATCACTGTCTAAAAGAACTATAACAGTAAATAGAATAAAAGGGAAGGTGACTCCAGGCCTGTAGACGTGGAGCAGGTATACCTTGAAGTCTCTCATGTAGCAACTCAATCAAATCTAGCGTCCGGCACGGGCAGACATACCTGGATCTGCATAAAAATGTGTAGAAGCGTAGTATGAGTACAGCACAACGGTACCCAATAAGTATCAAGCCTAACCTCAGTAGAGTAGTGACGATGCCAGGTCAAGACACCTACTAAGATATATCACATTACAATAACAATGCGTACCATATGTGCCCATATATCACAATTTACGAACAATCCATAATATCAATATTTTCATAACAATAGCCCACGGTTCCACCACAACGGGTACAAGAATATAAATAACAATAACAATGAATATAAAATGCTCAAAAAGAAAATGTTTCAACAATAACAATTTCGCCTTAACGTGGTAACGGCTTTCACCACTTCAACACCAATAACTCAACAATGAGAGACAATGCATAACTACGATGTTAAATAAGAATAACTCATAATGGAAGAGATAACGTGTAGCAATGACTTCAAATAATGGGAGTCAACAATGAAAGGGATAACATGAACAATAACTTCAAGTAAGGGTAATCAACAATGAAAGAGGTAACATGAACAATAACTTCAATTAATGGTAATCAACAACGAAAGAGATAACATGTATAATGGCTTCAAATAATGAAAATCAACAATGAAGAGATAGCATGTGACAATAAAAGAGGCAACAAGTTCAACTAAAGCATGAGAGCACATTATCAATTAGGAGGTAGAACAAGTGTTAACGAAATCATTTAGGACATGTAAGGATTGACTAACACAAGTAAGAATAGATTAACTAAGAGAATTAGAACATGATATGGCATTCAATTAAAGCATGGAAATAATATAAGTAGCCTAAACCGGTCAAATACCACGTACAACCCGTGCACCCACTCGTCACCTTGCATCTATGGATTTCACTTAGTACAATTGAATCAAACAATACCAATCCTAAGGGGTAGTTCTCCCAAATAAAGTTAGGCAAGACACTTACCTCAACTAGGCCAAATCAACACTCGAAAATATCTTTTCCCTTAAAATCCGCCTCCACACGGCTCAAATCTAACCAAATTTGACTTAATATCATCAATCCATGGTAGGGAATTCAATTGCAATGGATAAAGCTAAGATCTTTACAATTTTCAAAAAAAGTCAACCCGGGACTCACCCGGTCAAAACACGAGTCCATTGGTAGATTCCGTCTACCCATGACTCCACGAATTCATATATATGATTAGTTTCAAAATTCGAATCCAAATCGACTCTCAAAACTCAATTTCTTATTTTTCAAAAACTTGAAAAAGTTTCACAAATTTTCACTTTGATTCACATGATTTTATTGTTAAAATCTAAGATATGTTGATGGAATATGATTAGAAATGGATTAGAATCACTTACCCAAAGTTTGTAGATGAAAATCTCCTCTCCAAATCGTCTCTTACCGAGTCTAGGGTTCAAAAATGAGAGAATGAGCTCAAAAATCTTGTCTCCCAACCCTTTAACCAGCTGCATATGTCGCAATTGCGACACAGGGTTCACATTTGCGAACCCTCGCAATTGCGGACCAGGGCTCGCATTTGCGAACCGTGACAGCCTCATGAAACCTCGCATTTACGAGAAAGGATTCGCAATTGCGAAGCTGAGAGTTTGGCAAATGCGAACAAATATTCGAAATTGCGAACCAAAGCAATATCTGGTAGGCTTCGCAAATGCGAAGGGAAGCCCCTCTTTTGTCACCTTCGCAAATGCGACCCTGGTGTTCGCATTTGCGACACCAGATTTTTTGCATTTTCAGTCCAAACCACTCCGGAATATGTCCAAAACTCATCCGAGCCCTCGGGACTCCAAACCAAACATCCACACAAGTTTAAAAATATCATACGAACTCATTCGCACGATCAATACACAAGAATAATATCTAAAACTACGAATCGAACACTAAAACGCATGAATTCCAAATAAAGTTCAAGAATTTCTGAAGTTACAACTAAACGTCCCAATCCTATCAAATCAACTCCAAACGACATCAAATTTTGCAGACAAATTCTAAATATCATAACAAACTTATTCCAAGTCCCAAAATCAAATTACGAGCTCGATAGCTAAAAGTCAACCTACGGGCTTCCAAAATCAATTCCGGACATACGTCCAAGTCCGAAATCACGATACGAAACTATCGGAGCCATAAAATACAGTTTCGGGGTCCTTTTTACAAAAGTCAAAGTTTGGTCAATATTTTCTAATTTAAACTTCTAAGTCAAGAATCAAGGGTCTAAATCGACCCGAAAGCTTCCCGGAATGAAACTAACCGACCCCGTAAGTCATAAAATCATAAACACACATCTGTAAAGCAATAAAAAGGACAACGGGGCGCAATTACAATGAAACAACCGATCGAGTTATTACATTTACACTCCTTTTTTATGTCTACTCCATGAATAAGAAATTCAGCCCATTAGTGGTGTCAGAACCTCAAGAATGGGAGTATGAGACTGTAAAGTATGTGTGGAGAAATATTTCAGTTAATTTTTAAACAAAAAACATTTGAAAGTTAACGTTAAAAAGATGTTTAAATAAATTAAGGCATATTTGGACATAAACTTTAACTAGGAAAATAATTATAAATGTTGAAAAATTTGCGAGTGAAAACTAGCATTTCACTTGAATTTTTTTTGTTTGATATTTTAATATTTCACTTGAATCTCAAATATTGCAATTTTGTATTTGCATATACTCATTACAATCTAGTATTTGCAAGTTGATTTTTATAAATACTAAAATATGAGTACTCCATTTCTTATTTATGTCTCTTTTTTTTAAGTTTGTTTAAAAAAATGTTATCTTTTTATTATCTCCATTTTTTAGTCCTCGTGGGAACTGTTTCATGTCATATTCGTTAACACCTATTAGTCGCTGCTGCTTGTAAACTCGGCAAGTAGCTCCTATCGTTATGATATGAAGTTTTATCTAATATTCCATTGGTAAGTGGTTTTGTAAGAACAATTATTTTTTTTCAAGTCTATAACCATTTTATTTAACTCTTGCCCCATATTTCTTGTTTCAGTAAATATGTACACATTATTTTCAATCTCAACAACTCAATATTAATCATAACCAAAACGCCACACATGTACCCTATCACAACATTCTACCGTTACAAGGAAAACCATGTTGAGTGCCTAAAGACAACCATATATGATTTATAGGAAATGTGAATTAAGAATTAACCTCATGAAGAATCACTTTAAGAGACAAGAAGAGACTGATGATGGACGAACAAGATCTATAGCTTCCACATAACCAGTAACAATACCGTTTTTTAACTACCTATAATTTTGTATCACCATGATAATATCTCGTCCACCAAAAACAAAAAGGTAATTTAAGCAAATTGACTAAAAATAGAATTTCTCCGCAAAGACAACCGTGTCAAACCCTAACCACTCCAAAAAGTTAGCATTTCCTCTATTTCCTCCCCTCCATTTATTTACGTACGTACTCCAGAAAATACCAATCCTATTCAAATATCTATACATACACATTAGCCTCCCTTTCAACCTGGGCAAGAGATACAGAAGAATCATTGTCCACCTTCCCATTTGATTCTTCTGTATATTCATCCCCTTCACATTACCAAAATCCCTTCTCATTCTCCTTATATAATCCAAATTATAGAACAAATTACAAAAGAATAAAAGCTAAGGCAATCATGGGACGCTGCTGTTGTTGCAACTGCCTTTTCAGCTGCGTTTTCGCATGCATCTGTCAAATACTCTGCGCCATTATCATCATTTTTGGCGTCATTATTTTAGCCCTTTGGCTCATTTTCAGGCCCAATAAGGTCTACTTCCACATCGCTGACGCCTCGCTCACAAAGTTCGATTTCTCCCCCACGACAAACACCCTCGATTATGATCTTTCCCTCAGCGTTGACATCAGAAACTCCAACAAAAAGATTGGGGTTTACTTTGACTACATTGAAGCCAAGACTACTTATCATCGCCAAAAGTTCGCCAATACCAATCTTGAATCGTTCTATCAGCATCCCAAGAATACTACTATCTTGAATCCAGTGCTCAAGGGTCAGAGTTCGGTTCATTTGGGAGATAGTGAGAAGTCAGATTACGATGACGAGAAGAAATCTGGGATGTACAAGATTTTCACGGTGCTTTACATGCGCATTAGGCTTAAGTCTGGTTGGATCACATCAGGGAAGATTAAGTTAGCAGCTGGCTGTGAGTTGAAGGTTCCTATGAAATCAAATGGTGCATCTTCGGCTACTTTTGAGAGAACCAATTGCGTTATTATACCTTGGGCGCGCCATTAATCTTGGAGTTTATTTCTTTCTTATTTTTTAATTTCTAATTTTTGATTTGTTTCTCTTTCTTTGGATTATCAGGAGATGTTCTTGATTAAGGGGATTTCTTTTTCTTTTGTTTTGTGTTTTGTGATACTACTCATCCCGATTTATCTTAAAAGATAAATTGTTAAGTGAATTGGGATTAAATGAACCTGAATAAGACAACGAATATAGGGATTTCATACTATCGATCCCCACAATTTGGGATCGATAATTAGTTGATTGATTGAAAATTTTAGATATTATTCATCTATACACATAGTATGATCTGGTTATTCTAATATTGTTTCTGAATTATCAATGGTGTTCTTTTCGATTTTCTCTCATTCTGGTTCTGTTTTGTGTTTTTTTACTCTGGCGATATGATTTTGAGAATTTAGAGTGAAGCTTTGCCTTCCTTAGTTTAGTATGGAGGCTCAAGAGGATTAAGAAGATTAAACTAAATTTGTCCAAATAAAAGGATAACGTATTTTTTTCAACTAGCTACTAAACATATCGCCTATGGATGTGTACCCGTTTTAATCATTGCAAATGTGGTATCTGAATCTGCAAAATACTTTACAACGTCAATTGGGCAAACCAAGTGCTTTTGTCCTCGCTAAGTTTGATATTTAACTTTTGTCACCATTTTAAAAAGTTTGCAAATATAGGTCAAGCTGAATAACTTCTCCTTGTTCCTCCTCTTTCGTTTTCCTCCTCATCCTTCTTGCTTCTCAATGTCTTCATTGTTGCAGTTTAGAACGAAAGAATGTGATCGAACTTTGAATATCAAGATGAAACACAAGATCCGCAATACGTAGTACTTACAAGCCTAGAATCTCATGTAAAATGTGCCATGAATTGGCTGTATATATATGTTTTATTTTCGCAACATATAATGACGAAATTAAATAAGAAGTACGTATACATAAGGAGGTGTTTTCACTATACTTTGCTACAGTAAGAGGGACCTCTAACTCCCATCTCCTATAACCTTTCGAATAACATTATAAGATTTTTCCTCTCTTGAACAACGCAGGTAAGTTCTAACAATTCGATAAGACTTGTGAACAATTAAATATGATAGGAGAATCAAGTTAACTATACCAAAGTTATGATTTGCTTTCATGACTTGTGAACAATTGAATACGAAAAGTTTTGCCAATTCGACAACTTGGACTTGCGAAAGATTTAACAAAATATATAGAAGAATGAAGGTTATACCAAAGTTATGACCCACCGTCATAACTAATTGCCATGAACAATTGAACATAGGCAAGTTCAGCCAATATCTGATTAGACTACTTATGAACAATAAGATATATAGAAGAATACCAAAGTTATAATCTGCCATCATAACTTGTAAATGATTGAACACACATAAGTTCTGCTAATCTGGCAAGATTTGTGCACGATTTAACAATCTAAGACTATGAAGATTGTACCAATATTTTGTCCCAAGCAAACTTATGAAAGTGTAATTTTTCATTCTTTTGTATGGCATATAACTTGTGAAAAAGTTTATGGCCTATTTGTAGGGGCAGTTCAGTGGACTTATGTCACGGCCCGAAATCCCAACCGCAGGGCCGTGATGGCGCCTAACACCGTATGCCAGGCAAGCCAACACAGCAGATGTTACAAGATAAGGAAAAGCAATAAAACACAGATACCGGTCAATAACGTAACATAAACCACCCCCAAGATCTGGTGTCACAAGTACATGAGTGTCTAAATTCAGCTAAATACAAAGTTTGAAAGAAATACATCATTGTCCAAAATAAAATGGAAATAGTACAATAGAAATAGGAAGATGAATCCAGGGTCTGTGAACGGAATGTAGCTCTACCTCGAATAACTGACTGGTAGCTGGTAAGTACCTCTCGGGACTGTGCTGGTACCAACGTCAAAATCTGCACAAGAAGTGCAGAAGTGTAGTATGAGTACAACCGACCCAATATACTCAGTAAGTGTCGAGCCTAACCCCGATAAGGTGGTAACGAGGCTAAGATAAAATACCTACTAAAACCTATGCAGATACCCAATATAAAGCAACAGAAATAACAAGTGAAGCATTTAAAAGAAATAACGGGGTGAGGGAATATAAAAGGGAGCAACAATCGAAACAATAAGTACAGAATCACCAAGTAAGTCTCTTTCTGAAATGAGCAACGAAGCAGCCAAACAAAATTCACAATCCAAGAATCAAGTAAAGCAACGAATTATCCAATTGCACGACATCAACCTTGTGCTTTCACTCTCATCCTCACCATATAATATAAATATAATAGCACGGCATCACCCTTTGTGCTTTTACTCTCATCCTCACCATATAATATAAATGCAATGGCACGACATCACCCTTCGTGCTTTTACTCTCATCCACATATGATAATGATAATAAAGCAACCAAGTGCACGGCATCACCCTTCGTGCTTTAATCCTCACATTCACTCAATCAATGATAACAATATATAAATATGGCATGACAAGAATTACATGCAATTGGAATTGTTTTACCCCTGCTTTGATGTGTTTTTAGGTGTTCTGAATGCCGAAAGATGACCAATCGAGCTTAATTGTTGAAGTTTGTTATGTAGGAAGCCAAAAGTGAAGAATAGAGGTGATTTGAGCAATAATGAAGCTAAAAGGCAATTTTTGAAGAAAAGGAAAATCGGACCAGGCAGTAAAGTAACTTAAAAAATCATAGGGAAAGCACAAAAAAATCTGAAAAACACAACCAGGCCCTGTGCGAAGCACAGCTATAGCACAAGGGCAAATTTGCATGCGTTTTATCTTGAGGGGCAACTTAGTCTTGGCTTAGGGACGTGATATAAAAGCTTTCAACCCTAATTTCAGCCACACACTTGACCTGAGAAGGCAAGAAACACCATTGTTGAAGAAAATTTGAGCCCGAAAGATCCTCAAGTTCATTCAAGAAGACAAATCGAAGAGTTTCTCTCTACTTTTCTATCTTTATTTCTATGAATATTGGTTTGACAATGGTTTATGTATTTTTGAGTAGTGTTATGAGTAACTAAACTCATTAATCTAAGGTTTGATGGAACCTATTGGAAGATAATTTTCTACTGCATTTAAAATAGATTTGCCTTTGATTTTTCTCTACTTGTTCAATTATATTTTTATTGTTATTAATTGAAGAGCTCTCAATTAACTGTACCTATTTAGTGTGTATATTGCTCGAGAGAGAGAGAGTATATATTTAGGTAGTTGTTGAATAATATCACTCCTAACATAGTTGAGAGATCGATACGGAGAGTTTAAAGGCGGGATTAGAGATAACGAAGACTTGGTGTGCTCGTCGTGAGCGGTAAATTAGTGTCAGCTAGCGTAGTTCGAGAGAATACGTCTAGTAAATTGTAGTAGTTGCTAGAGAAAGAGCTACGACACTTAAAGTACTCACGATCGGTAGAGAATATTTAGGCGAATTTATAGGAACCGTAGCAGGGAAGATTCCAACAATAGGGGAAATCATAAGCTTAGACTTTTCCAAATCTTGTCTGCAATATTTGTTTTGTTAGTTATAAATTACTGCATTTTTAATTACTTTGATCGTAGTTAATAAACTCTTAAAGTTTTATATAATATTTCTGAAGGTTGATTACTTGAATTTGTACAAAACTATTAGTTGTAATTAGCACTTTATTTTTCCTGTGCGATTTGACTCCGGACTTATAAACCGGATTATATTTTCAACGACCGCTAGACCTCTTAGGAGGCATAGTTGGGCGTGATCAAATTTTGGCGCCGTTCCCGGGAAAAGCAACAATGTTACTAATTATAGCTATAAGAATTGTTAGGATTCTTAGTTTAGTCAATTTTCTGTATTCTTATTCATTACATTAAAATACTAACATTTGTGGTCTTGTGTATTATATGTGTATGCCTAGAAACTCTTCAAGAACTGGTGAATTGTTTGAAGTATTACCGAATACTGAGAAAGCTTTCGAGGAACTAAATCGTGCAAACAAGAAGGACAAACAACAGCATCACCCAAGAGAACAAATTGAACCATACATGGGTGATGCTTTGGATAATCAAAACAATCGAAATAATATGAATGACCTGAATAATGAGGGTGTGGCACCTCTTGTGCCAGAAGCAGCTTTGTGTGATTGGGCATAACCCACCGCTGAAAATTTGGCAACTGCAATTGCAGTCCCTCAGATACAAGCGGAGTCATTTCAAATCACAAACAACATGCTACATCTGCTGCAAAACAAAGGGCTGTTCTCCGGGTCTTACATTAAAGATCCACAACAGCATCTAAAAACTTTTATGTCAATTTGTGTCATGCAAAGGCAACCGAATGTTACACCGAAAGCAATAAGACTATTCTTGTTTCCATTCTCAATGATAGGAGAAGCCCAGACTTGGCTTAGTTCGCTCCCTATAAATTCCATCACCACTTGGGAGAAATTAGTCAAGCAGTTTTTGAATAAATTCTACCCACCCAATAAGACTGCCAAGCAAGTTGATGAGATATTAAGCTTCAGGCAAAAACCAGCTGAAACATTATAAGAAACGTGGGAGAGATTCAAAGGTATGCCAGTTAAGTGTCCACATCATGGTATTCCAGATCAGATGTTGGAACAACAGTTTTACATGGGATTGACAGATAGCTTGAAAGCTAATGTTGATGCTTCAGCAGGTGGAGCATTTTTGAGCAAGTCATTTAGAGAGTGTAACGTCCTACTAGATAAAATGGCTCAAAACTCAGGATAGATGACAAGAGACTCCACAATCACCCCTATAGTTCACTCAGTAGCATTGGACCCGAACAATTCCATAGCCGAGAATATGGCCACTCTGATGACGTAAATCCTCACCAAGAAGATTGATGAATCAGGCCAAAAGTAGGTACACATAGTTGACACGACTAATGGGGGATTATGTACACCATGTATTAACCAACCATACGTGTGCTCGTGGAGTGGTGAAAATGACAACTAAAGCTATCAGGAGAATATGAACTATGTGGGCAACTATGGAGGCCAGAGGCAAGGTGGTCAGAATTGGGGGCAACAGAATCATTAGTATAGACCAGCACAACAACAATACAATAACCCCAACAATCCTGGAGTTATGCGACCACAGGGTCAAGTAGTGCCTTACCAAAGGCAACAGGGATACAGTCAGCAAAATCAGCAGCTAGCTTATCAACAGCATCAACAACAACAACTAGTGAGACAAGATGATGGGATGTCTGAAATTAAAGGAATGTTGCAACAACTGATTGGGTCTAATGGAAAAATGTGAGAGAAGGTGAAAGCACATGAGTCGACGATAAAAGGAATTGAGATTCAAGTAGGGCAGATATTTATGGATCTGAATTATCATCCCCAAGGGACTTTATCTGCAGACACACATGTCAATCCGAAGGAGCAGGGCCCGAATCAGCTTATGGCTATGAGTTTGAGAAATGGTAGAGATCTTGATTAAGAGCAAGAAATTGCTCATGAAACCTGATCAACTGTAACACTTGTGCCAGTGCCAATTGAGGTAGATGAGTCAATTGAGCTAACAAAAGTGAGAGTGCAGCCAGCCCAGAAGGAAATAAATAAGGAAAAAGAGGTTGCGGAGGAGACTGAGAAAGTGCAAGAGAAGGCATTAGAAAGAGTGTCTGAGCAAGATCTAACTCAAGCCACAGGAAAGAAGCGAGCACCAGCACCCTTCCCGCAGAGGTTGGCCTAATATCATAAGGATGAGCAGTACAAAAAATTCATGGAAATGCTGAAGCAAATTCAGGTAAACATTTCTCTAATTGATGCTTTAAGGGAGATGCCCAGTTATGCAAAAATGATGAAGGACTTGATGTCTCGTAAGTTCTACTTTCAAGACTTGGAACTGTCATATTGACACAGATCTGTAGTGTAGTTATGTCAAGACCTATAGCTGAGAAGTTATCCGACCCTAGAAGCTTCACAATTCCATGCACCATAGGTAGCTATGCATTTTCCAAAGCATTGAGTGATTTGGGAGCAAGTATAAATCCGGTGCCATTGTCTATCTATAAAAAGTTAGGCATTGGAAGAGCAAGGCCCACATCCATGTTACTGCAGCTAGCTGACTAAACAGTGAAAAGGCCATTAGGTATATTTGATGATGTACTTGTGAAAGTTAGAAAATTCGTGTTTCCAGTAGATTTTGTCATTCTGGACTGCATGGTTGATGAGGAGATTCCCATAATTTTGGGAAGGCCATTCTTGGCCACAGGGAGAGCTCTAATTGATTGTGAAATGGGGGAGCTGAAGATGAGGCTAAATAATGAAGAAATAACATTTAATGTGCAAAAGTCTATGCGGCGACCCAGTGAGTTAGCAAATTACTCTTTGTTAGACACGGTGAATGTAATCATGGAGGAAGATGATGAGGCTCTTAATGCAAATGACCCTCTAACAGCCTGCCTTATGAACTTAGAAGAAGTAAATGGTGAGGACTTGGCGGAATGGGTGTTGGCTCTTTAAGGGCAAGGGTACTGGAAAAGAGAGCTCGAATTCGAGCCTTTACACTCGAAAGAATGAAAGACCCCTCCAGCAAGTGGTGGCAGCTTTTCCATTACATCAATCTTGGCACAGTCCACCTCAACGCCCTTACTTGACACTAGGTGTCCCAAGACTATACCTTTATGTACCATAAAATGGCAGTTTTCCCAATTTAGCACCGGATTAGTCTACATACATCTCCGCAATACTCTTTTCAGATTTCTAAGGCAATCCTCAAATTCGAGCTCTCTTTTCGAATGTTCAACTATATAATATTTTTTCGATCGGCAACACTCTTCACTTCTGAAATGAAGGGGTTGTGGATTGACTTGGAAATCTGTGACCGAAAAGGAACGAAAAACCAAGTTGCCGATCACTTGTCCAGGCTTGAAGGTGCTGAAATGAAGGTTGAAGTGGAAGAGATCATGGAGACTTTTCCAGATGAATAACTGTTGGCCACGAGCCTTGAGGTAGCACCATGGTATGCATATATTGCAAACTACCTAGCAAGCGGTATTGTTCCCTATGACTTATCTTATGTGTAGAAGAAAAAGTTCTTTCATGATGGTCGCATGTATTTCTGGTATGAACCATATATGTATCGGATTTGTATTGATAACATGATCCGGAGATGTATTCCCGAGATAGACCAAGCTTCTGTTTTGCAGGCATGTCATGCTTTGCCTTATGGAGGTCATTTTGGAGGAGTAAAGACAACTGCTAAAGTTTTGGAGTCGGGCTTCTATTGGTCGATGTTGTTTAAAGATGCACACTTTTGGGTAAATAGCTGTGATGAATGTCAAAGGAGGGGGAATATTTCCCGTCGACATGAGATGCCCATGAACCCAATTCAAGAAGTGGAAGTATTTGATGTATGGGGAATTGATTTTATGGGACCATTTGTCAACTCATACAACAACAAGTATATACTCGTAGCAGTGGTCTATGTCTCGAAATCGGTAGAAGCTGTAGCACTTCCAATAAATGATGCAAAGGGAGTTATTGGTTTTCTAAGAAAAAATATCTTCACCCGATTTGGAACTCCAAGAGCAATCATCAGTGATGGAGGAACTCACTTCTGCAATCGAGCCTTTGCAAAGTTGCTGGAAAAATATGGTGTATGCCATAAGGTTGCCACTCTGTATCACCCACAAACAAGTGGGCAAGTTGAGGTATCGAACAGAGAAATCAAGAGTGTTTTGACCAAAACTGTAAATGCTACTCGGACTGATTGAGCGAAAAAATTGGATGATGCACTATGGGGCTACCGCACTGTATTCAAAACTCTGATTGGTATGTCACCGTACAAATTGGTATTTGGAAAGGCGTGTCACTTACCTGTGGAGCTAGAGCATGGAGCTTTTTGGGCATTAAGACAATTAAATCTTGACATGGAGGTCGCTGGTACGAGTAGAGTCACAGAGCTTCATGAACTTGATAAGTTTCATTACCATGCTTTTGAAAGCACCAGGCTATACAAGGAAAGGATGAATATCATGCACGATAAGCACATTCTAGATAGGAACTTTAAACCCGGAGATCTGGTATTGTTATACAACTCGAGATTGAGATTATTTTCGGGTAAGCTGAAATCTAGATGTTCGGGACCATTTAGAGTTGTGCAAGTATTCCCAAGTGGAGCTATAGAAATTGAGTTCGAATGTGGAACTAATAAGTTTAAAGTAAATGGGCAATGAAACACTACCTTGGAATGATTGAAGAAAAAAGGGAGAAAGATGTGACGTACTTGAAAGAGCCCCAATATGTGAGCGAAACGGAATCTTGAAAGCTTGCGTCGTGCCACGACGTTAAATAAGGCGTTGCGTGGGAGGCAACCCACGACTTTATGTCATTATTAGTAATTTTTTATTTGTGTTAGGGTAAATTAATTTTATTTGGTTAGTTTGTTTGTTTTGTAGGATTAATACACAGCTGCGAAGTCCGCAGAGCAAATAAGTTCACCCAAGAAAGGATTAGCTCAAAAGTTTCACTAATTATTGTAACTGTTAAAAAAAAAGAAAAAAATAAATCTGCGTAACAGTGTGCTAAGAGAGTATAGCACAGGGATAGCACAACAAGGTAAAATGTTTTTTCCCTTAACATTGTGCTAAGAGAGTATAGCACAGGGATAGCATAACAAGGCAAATATTTTTTCCCTTAACAGTGTGCTAAGAGAGTATGGCGCAGGCATAGCACAATACGGCGAAAACGTTTCTTCCCTTAATAGTGTGCTAAGAGAGTATAGCACATGGATAGCACAGCAGGTGATGCAGATGTGGAGGACGTCGGTGATTCTGATGCTGGCGACTCCGACTACACTACTTAGAGGGAGAGAGAGAGAGAGAGAGAGAGAGAGAGAGAGAGAGAGAGAGAGAACTTGAAGTAAAGAGAATTCACTCCTTGGAAAGTTGTATTTTGTGAGAGTCACCTAAGTTGTTCTTGAACCTCCTTTCTGAGCTTATGTTTGTACATTGACGGTGAAACTGAGTGACTTGTAAATCCCATGTATATTGTGTGAGGATTTTTTGTTGTGCATTTTCGTGTATGCATGTCAGTCTAGAACTTGCCCTGCCTGTTGTTTGAGGAGAAATCTTAGGAAGTTTTGATCCTTAGAGTGATAGTAGGCCTTCTTTGATATAAACCACTTGTGTCTAAATTAGCCTACCAATTGAATGAATATCCCTAGTGTCCTAATTTGCGCCTATTAACCTTTTTTTTTTGCAACCCATGTTACAAGCCATGTCCATTTTGCATTAATCTCTCTTGTTAACCCATCTTCCCCTTAGCTACTTTAGGTTGTGTGATTGGACAGAAGTTGTGGTTATGAGAAAATATTATTGGAAACTCAAAGTTGCACCAAAGAATGAAAGTTAAGTCCCTTGATACTCCTTTTTTGAAGATCCATTATTAAAAAAATGTAGCTGGGAAAAATAAGAGGGAGACAAAAGAAAATAATAAGTTGGTACTTCGGTGTTCGAGCTGCGGAAAAAAAATATGGAAAGTGTCTACTGAGAAAAGAGTGGGAAACATAGATGTTAGTGATGCTTAAAGTATTTAGGGGAAGATTTAGTCACTATATAACCAAAAGTGCCCATACCTTATCCCAAGCCAACATTACAAGCTTTGAATAGTCCTACTTGACTGTGGATTGAGACTCCTACATTAGTGGATAATGACAGAATGGGAAAGCTTATGGTACTGTATGTGTTGCATGTGAAATTCCTTGATGAGTGTGAGTGTTTTGTTTTATATGCCCTAGTGCTTGTAATTTGTTATCATAGATGTGTGTTTTGGGAGAATTTCTTTGTTTGTGAGGTACAATGGGATTTGTGAGGAGCAAAAGTATCGAGTTTCAATAGATGAATCTGAAAAAAAGAAAGGTGTTCACTCTTGTGGTTAATATCTCTGAATAATTGCTTGACAGGGAGTTTGAATGAGCTTGACTGTTACTTTGTGATTTGTCTGTGATATCATGTGTTTGCTCGAGGACAAGCAAAAATCTAAGTATGGGTGGTGATAATATGCTAGAATTACATGTAATTGGATATGTTTACCCCTACTTTGGTGTGTTTTTAGGTGTTTTGAATGCTGAAAGATGACCAATCGAGCTTAATTGTTGAAGTTTGTTATGTAGGAAGCCAAAAGTGAAGAATAAAGGTGGTTTGAGTAATAATGAAGCTAAAATAAAAATTTTGAAGAAAAGGAAAATTGGACCAGGCAGTGAAGTAACTTCGAAAAGCACAGGGAAAGCACAGAAAAATCTAGAAAACACAACCAGGCCCTGTGCGAAGCACAGCTATAGCACAAGGGCAAATTTGCTTGCATTTTATCTTGAGGGGTAACTTAGTCAATTGGCTTAGGGACGTGATATAAAAGCTTTCAACCCTAATTGCAGCAACACACTTGACCTGAGAAGGAAAGAAACATCATTGTTGAAGCAAAGTTGAGCCCGTAAGATCCTCAAGTTCATTCAAGACGAATCGAAGGGTTTCTCTCTACTTTTTAATCTTTATTTCTATGAATATTGATTTGACAATGGTTTATGTATTTTTGAATAGTGTTATGAGTAGATAAACTCTTTAATCTAAGGTTTGATGGAACCTATTGGAGGATGATTTTCTACTGCATTTAAAATATATTTGCCTTTGATTTTTCTCTACTTGTTCAACTAAATTTTTATTGTTATTAATTGAAGAGCTCTCAATTAACTGTGCCTATTTAGTGTGTATATTGATCTAGAGAGAGTATATATTTAGGTAGTTATTAAACAACACCACTCCTAATGTAGTTGAGAGATCGATGCGGAGGGTTTAAAGGCGGGATTAGAGATAACGAAGCCTTGGTAGGATCGTCGTGAGCGGTAAATTAGTGCCAGCTAGCGTAGTTCGAGAAAATACGTCTAGTAAATTGTAGTAGTTACTTGAGAGAGAGCTACGATACTTAAAGTACTCACGATCGGTAGAGAATATTTAGGCAAATTTATAGGAAACGTAGCAGGGAAGATTCCGACAATAGGGAAAATCATAACCTTAGACTTTTCCAAATCTTGTTTGTAATATTTGTTTTGTTAGTTATAAATTACTGCATTTTTAATTACATTGATTGTAGTTAATAAACTCTTAAATTTTTATATAATATTTCTGAAGGTTGATTACTTGAATTCGTGCAAAACTATTAGTTGTAATTAGCATGTTATTTTTCCTGTGGGATTCGACTCCGGACTTGTAAACCGGATTATATTTTTAACGACTGCTAGACCTCTTAGGAGGCATAGTTGGGCGTGATCACACGACATCACCCTTGTGCTTTAACTCTCATCCTCACCATATAATATAAATGTAATGGCATGACATCACCCTTTGTGCATTTACTCTCATCCTCATCATATAATATAAATGTAATGGCACGACATCATCCTTCGTGCTTTTACTCTCATCTACACATGATAATGATAATAAAGCAATCAAGTGCACGGCATCACCCTTCGTGCTTTAATCCTCACATTCACTCAATCAATGATAACAATATGTAAATATGGCACGGCAACACCCTTCATGTTTTTCACTCTTCCTCACCAAGAAACAATAATAACCCAAAGTATCAAGCAAGGTGGGAAGCAAATTTCAACTTCAACCGTGGTGCTAGAATGAGCAATTTCAACTTTCAATATTACTACAACTTCAAAATAAGCAATAAATACGGAAGCGAACAATTAAAGAGTAACGATCTAATTAAGACATGGAAGGCATGGCAAATAAAACAACATGGTTTAAATAAGACAAATTCCACATGCATGCTTTAACCTATGACAATGTATATATACTCGTCACCTTACATTTATGTCGTCCCCACACATAGTTCATGTAGCAAATAGACCAACAAGTCATAATTCTCTCAAGTCAAAGTTAACCATGCCACTTACCTTACTCCACAACAAATCAACAATCAATCACGACTTTGTCTTTCGAACAAGCCTCCAAACCAACCAAATCTAGTCAATTATCGATCAAACAAATCAAAATAAGCTTTAGAAACTATCCACGAATAAAAAAGGTTCAATTTTGATCATTTTTTGAAAAAGTCAACCCCGGGCCCACTTAGTCGAAATCCTAGATTCGGACCAAAATCCGATTACCCATTCACCCTCGAGCCCAGTTATATGATTTATTTCAAAATTCGACCTCAATTTGAGGTCTAAATATCAATTTCACAAAATTCCCAAATTCTACTCGAAACCCCTAATTTCTACAATGAAATTCTTAGATTTGATTTTAAAAATCATGAAAAGTAATTGAAATTAAATGAAAACTAGTTAAAGATAGTTACCAATGATTTTGGAAAGAAAAGCTCTCAAGAAAATCGCTTCTAGAGTGTTTGGGGTTGAAAAATGGTGTAACATGAGTTAAGTCCCGATTTTCAATCTTTTACCCAACTGCAGAAGTCGCTTTTGCGAACACTAGCTCACAAATGTGATGTCCGCAAATACAGGACACTGGTCACAAATGCGAATAGTGCATCAAATGCACAGAAGTCGCAAATGCGACACAAACTTCACATTTGCGAAGGTCCCTCCTTCGGCAAATGCGAACTAAGCTTCGCTTTTGTGAAGCTGCCCCAAAGTTGCCAGAGCCGCAAATGCGAGACTCCAGCCGCATTTACGATTTCCCAGCCTTTGCAAATAGGTCCCTTTTTTTCAAATGCGAAATTCCCCAGTCCAAGTGCTTATTGCAAATGCGATCACATGACAGTAAAAACAAAGCTCGCAAATCCGAGATCTGCAGGCTTGCACAAGTAACTGTTGAGTACTACTAGTTCAAAAACCATCCAAACTCATCCGATACTCACCCGAAACTCACCCGAGCTATTTGGGCTCCATACTGAATATGCACAAAAGTGTAATAATATCATACAAACTTGATCACTACCTCAAATCATCAAAATAACATCAAATAACAAGAATCGATCCTCAAAACTCAAGATTTCAACTTGAAAATTCAATTTTCACAATTTTTCAAATAATGCGCCTAAATGCGCTCGGGTCACCCTGGACCCCAACCAAATACGTGTACAAGTCTAAAAATATCATACGAATATTCCTGAATCGTCAAAATATCGATCCTGGGTCGTTTACCAAAAATATTGACCGTGGTCAACTCTAGCCTCTTTAAAGTGAAAAATCTCATTTTCTTCAAAATTTTACATAAAAGATTTTTGAAATACGACACGGACCACGCAGGCAAATTAATAAACATCAAATAAAGCTGTGGGAGGTCTCAAAACACTAAAATTAAGGCTAGTACTCAAAATGACCTATCGGACCGTCACAACTTAGTGGTCTAAAGTCAAAATATATTAAAAGGCCTTTAAGCTTGTTTCACATAATTCATATGATAATGAGACACAAAAGAAATTCACATGGAATTAGTCTAGTAGTAAGAGCTTAACCCGAAATGTATGGGTTAGACACACATTACAGTTTCAAACTCTCCCGCAAATATAAGCATGATATTTAAGTGAAAAACAGTAGAGATATGTAACGACCCAACCGGTCGTTTTGAGTATTTGTATGAAATTTAGTGGTTTAAGGTCTTGAGTAGCTTCATATGATATATTACGACTTGCGTGTATTGTTGGTTTTGCTTTTTGAGAGATTCAGGGCTTATTTGGAAGAATGATTCTTATTTTAGAAGCTTTCAATTGGCAGAGTTGATCAAGTTTGACTTTTGTGTATTTGACCTCGGATCAGAGTTTTATCGTTCCGTTAGGTCCGGATAGTTATTTTGGAATTGGGTGTATGCCCGTAAGCTTCTAGAAGGTTTTGGACATAATTGGCGAAAGTTGAAAGTTTACAGGTTTAGAATTTTCCTAAGTTTGATCATGGTTTGACTTTATGGCTATCGGGTTCGGATTTTAGTTTCGGGACTTGGAATATGTACGTTTTATTATTTGTGACTTGTTTGCAAGATTTTGTGTCTTTACGAGTTTGTTTGACAGGAATCGGACGCGTGATTGTATTTTTAGAAGTTCTTGAAGTTCATTGTGATTTTCATGTGTTTGGTGTCCGAATCGTGGTTCCGGATATTATCTTGGTGTTTTGATCACACGAGCGAGTTAGTATGATGTTTATGCACTTGTGTGGATGTTTGCTATGGAGCCCTGAGGGCTCGGGTGAATTTCGGACGCGTTTCAGAGTGTTTGAGGGAGGTTCATATTTTGCTGGTGCTCTGGTCTCGCATTAGCGAGGAATCGGTTGCATTTGCGATCACCGCATTTGCGATTTTCTCCTTGCTTTTGCGAAGTCGACTGAGGCCTGCAGACTTTGATTTTGCAAACTTTGGATCGCATTTGCGATAGAGACCTGGGTTGGGGAAAGGTCGCTTTGTGACCAACTGGTCGCTTTTGCGAAAACGCCAGTGTTCGCATTTGCGACATTTTTGTCGCTTTTGCGATGGTTTTAAAACTTTTCAAGCTTCGCTTTTGCAATGGCTTCTCCGCTTTTGTGAGGGTTCACATTTACAAACCCCGGGTTGCAAACGCGACATCTACAGCTTGTTTATAACAGAGTATTTCGGGACTTAGCTTCATTTTATCATATTTTAAACTCTAGACTCGGTAGGAGGCTATTTTGTGAAGAGATTTTCATATCAAACTATTGGGTAAGTGATTTGGATTAATTTTTAACTATATTATTTAATTATATATAAGATTTAACATCAAATTCATGATAATCTAAAAGAATATTTGGGAATTTTGTTTATATTTTGAAAAATAAAAATTTGAGATTTGAGAGTCGAATTGGACTCGGATTTGAAAATAAAATACATATATGAACTCGTGGGGCTATGGGTAGTCGAGACCTACCCTTCAACTCGGGTTTTGACCAGCGGGTCTGGGGTTGACTTTTATTGACTTTTGAGGAATTGAATAAAGATCATAGCTTTATGAATCGTAATTGGTTTCTCTTGCATCGTGTGATATTATTAAGTCATTTTTGTCTAGATTTGAGCCGAGTGGAGATGAATTTTAAATGAAAAGCTATTTTTGAGTATTGATTTGGCCTAATTGAGGTAAGTATCTTGCCTAACTTCGTATGGGGGAACTACCCCTTAGGATCAGGTTCGATTATACTATTTGAATTATGTGGAAGGCGTATACATGAGGTGACGAGTGTGTACACGGGATTATATGTGGTATTTGACCGATTTTGACTCTTAGGCTACTTATAAGCATTTAATTAAAGTTGTTATCATATGTTCTATCATTCGTTGTCAAGCTTAGTCTTACATGCCTTAATTGAAGTTGTTATTGCATGTTCTAATTTTCATTGTCAAGGTTTTTCTTATAAGCATTTATTTATAGTTGTTGTTACATACTATTCTCTCCATTGTTGAGTTATTCTCATGCATTTAGTCGTAGTTGTTATTTCATGCTATCTCTTTCATTGTTAAGCTTATGTTGTGTACCTTAATTGGAAGTTGTCATTTCATGATAATACCTTCATTGTTGAGTTATTAAAGTTGTAGTTGTGAAAGCTATTAACACTTTATGGTTGAAGTTGTTGATTATTGGGATATCTTTCCCTGTTGAGTTGTTTCTCATTCATTTTGTTCCTTGTTGAGTTGTTTCTCATTCATTTTGTTGTTATTGATACTTTTTACATATTGTAGTTGAGTCGTGGGCTATGTTATGGTAATATTAGTATTGTTGATTTTGACAATGTTGTGGCATATGGGCATGTGTGGTGCGAGTTGATTATTGTGTTGTGATATTGATATGCATGCGGGCGTATAATGGTGGGTATTGAAACGCATGTGGTGAGATAAGGTGGGATTTATACGCATGTTACTAGTAAGAGAATTACTTGAAGCCACACGATAAGGGGCTAAAATGTGTGTAGCTATTTCGGGAGAAATGTTTTTAAAATAAATGCAAGGTTCACGCGGTGATATAAGAAAAATTATGATTATGATTGTGAATTGTGATTATGAGGTGTGGTACTTCGGTTGTGACTCTGATTGTACATTCTATGGTGGAACAACTTGTTGATTGAACATTTATCATTTTCCTTACATCATTTCACTTGTGTTTTGGTTGTATTTGGTGATTTGTTGTTATTCTTGAGTTGGAATGACCATGACTTCTTGTGTGAGTCAAGCATTCTACATGATTTGATGTGTTGCTTTGATGTATCAATTCGTGTATCTGTTGTTACTGAGTGAGTTGATTGTCAAGATGAATTTACTTGCGTAGAGTCATTATCTCAAATTATGTTGAGTTGTTGGTAACATGACGGTTTTAAATAAAAGGATTATTAACATGCTTTATTTTATGTGACTCTTAAGATAAAACTCGTTATCTCACTCGGTGCTTTTCTAATTTTTAAATGGTTATCATATTTTACTTTAATTGATTCTCAGATTAAACTCATTACCCTATATGATGTTTTACTTTAAAAATGTTATTTTACTTTACCTTATAGATTTCTAAACACTCATTTGATACTCTATTTTGTATAAATTGTACTTTATTTTACTTTATTTGATTTCTAAAATAAACTCACTATTTTATTTGAGGCTTTACTTTATTCAAGATTGTTATTATGCCTTATTATATTTAAATAAATCTCTCAAAAAATTTATTTGGCATTTGACACGGATATATTGTATATGAGCACGTGGGCTTTGCCGTGCGAAGGTGATTGACAGTGTGGGCACGAGGTGCCATGTGTGCCAGATTTGTGATTGTGGCCTATGATTTGCAATCAGGGGGTGTGGTGCCTCTGAGTGATTCTTGTTGTAAATCATTTGTCGGAACGACTTGATTCTCTTGACTAGTCATTTGTTCCTTAATTGATGTCATTCAAACTTTGATTGTGTTCATTAATTTACTTCTTTATTTCTTGTTTACTTCTTGTTGTCATTTGCTGCTTCTATTATTCCATTGTTAGCCATATATTCATGATCTCCCTGTAGTTAGCTTTATATTGATGCTCCTTCCATTGTTAGCTTTATATTTATATGCTCGCACATGTTATTGTCTAGTGGGTGTCTTGACTTACCTCGTCACTACTCCACTGAGGTTAGTCTTGATACTTACTGAGTACCGTTGTGGTGTACTCATGCTACGCTTCTACATATTTTTGTGCAGATCCAGGTACTTCGGATCATGTGGGTTTTGAGAGCGGTGCCTATGCGGTTGGAGACTTCAAGGTATACCTGCCGTTTCGTTCGCAGGTCTCGGAGTCACCATCTTACTTCAATATTCTACTGCTAAATTGGAATTCAAAACAGTATTATTTTTATGTATTGTATTGTGTACTCTCCGTAGAACTTATGACTCTGTATTACCGATTTTTTTGGATTTTGTGAAAGTTGTATTATGGTATTGGTTGTGCTTTGGGTCATTTTTCTCAGTTTTATTTAATATTAAATTGTCTTATCTTATCAGATGTTGTTGTGTGTTAGGCTTACCTAGTCTTTGAGTTTTAAGGCACGATTTTACATTTTCATCAATTTTCTCATAAAACCTTCTGGAAGAAGACACAGACTGCACACGCAAATCGAGAAAGGCTAAACATAGCTATTCGGGGTCTCAGAACATAGAAATGAAGGCTAAAACTAAAGATGACATATTGAGTCATCACATTCTCTACCTCTAAATCAAACGTTCATCCTCGAACGGACATAGAAAAGTACCGGGACTGGTGAAAAGGTGTGGATATCTACTCCGCATGTCCGATCAGACTCCCACGTGGCTGCCTCGTTCGGTGACCTCTCCAATGTACTCGAACTGAAGGATAACTCTTAGACCTCAACTATCGGACATGCCGGGCTAGAATAGCCACCGGCTCCTCCTCACAAGTCAAATCCTTGTCCAATTGGACTGAGCTGAAATCTAATACATTTGAAGGATCACCATGATACTTCTGGAGCATGGACATATGGAACACCAGATGGACAGCTGATAAACTAGGTGGCAATGCGAGCCTGTAGGCCACCTCACCTACTCTCTCAATAATCTCAAAGGGTCTGATGTACCTAGGACTCAACTTGCCCTTCTTCCCGAACCTCATCATACCCTTCATGGGTGAAACCCGGAGCAATACCCTCTCTCCAACCATGAATGCAACATCACGAACTCTACGATCGGCATAACTCTCCGGCCTAGACTGAGGGTGCGAAGTCGATCCTGAATAATCTTGACCTTATCCAAGGCATCCTGTACCAAACTGTACCCAACAACCGAGCTCCCCCCTCCCCCCCGCTCGAACCATCCAACTGGCGAATGGCACCGCCTTCCATATAATGCCTCATAGGGTTCTATCTAAATGCTCAACTGGTAGTTGTTGTTGTAGGCAAACTCCGCAAGCGGCAAGAACTAATCGCAAGAAACCCCAAAATCCATAATGCAAGCACGAAGCATATCCTCCAATATTTGAATAGTGCGCTCGGACTTCCCTTTCATCTGGGGATGAAATGTTATACTCAACTCCACCCCGCATGCCTAAATCACGTTGTACAGCCCTCCAGAAGTGCAAAATGAACTGGTACCTCGATGAGAAATGATAGACATGGTCACACCGTGAAGACGGACGATCTCGCAGATGTAGATCTCAGCTAACCGCTCTGAAGAATAGGTAACTGCCACTGGAATGAAATGTGCCGACTTGATCAACCTATCCACAATGACCCATACCGCATCGAACTTCTTCTGAGTCCGTGGGAGTCCAACAACAAAATCCATAGTGATACGCTCCCACTTCCACTAAGGAATCTCTAACCTCTAAAGAAAACCACCAGGCCTCTGATGCTCGTGCTTTACTTGCTGACAATTTAGACACCGAACTACGTATGCAGCTATATCCTTCTTCATACTCCTCCACCAATAATGCTTCCACAAGTCCTGATACATCTTGTCGGCACCCGGATGAATAGAATACCAGGAACTGTGGGCCTCCTCAAAAATCAACTCCCAAAGCCCATCCACATTGGGCACACAAATACGGCCATGCATCCGCAAAACCCCATCATCTCCAACAGTAACTTGCTTGACACCACCGTGCCGCACCGTGTCCTTAAGGACAAGCAAATGAGGATCATCATACTGACGCTCTCTGATGCGCTCATACAAGGATGACCGAGCGACTGTGCAAGCTAGCACACGAATGGGCTCTGAAATATCTAACATCACGAACTGATTGGCCAAAGCCTGAACATCTGTTGCAAGAGGACTCTCACCAACTGGGATATATATAAGGCTACCCATACTCACTACCTTTCTGCACAAGGCATCGGCCACCACATTGGCCTTCCCGGGGTGATACAAAATGGTGATATCATAGTCTTTCAACAGCTCCAACCACCTACTCTGCCTCAAGTTGAGTTTCTTCTGCTTGAACAAATACTGTAGACCCCGATGATCCGTGAATACCTCACACGATACGCCGTAAAGATAGTGCCTCCAAATCTTCAATGTATGAACAATGGCTGCCAATTCTAAGTCATGAACATGGTAATTCTTCTCATGAACCTTCAACTGCCGCGATGCGTATGCAATCACCCTGCCATCCTGCATAATACTGCATCAAGCCTAATACGAGATGCATCACAATACATCGTGTAGGATCCTGAACTTGTAGGCAACACCAACACGGGCGCCGTAGTCAAAGCAGTCTTGAGCTTCTGAAAGCTCAACTCACACTCATCCGACCATCTGAACGGGGCACCCTTCTGGGTCAATCTAGTCAATGGGGTTGCGATGGATGAAAACTCCTCCACGAATCGGTAATAATAACCCGCCAAACCCAGAAAACTCCGGATCTTTGTAGCTGAAGTAGGTCTAGGCCAGTTTTGAACTACCTTAATCTTCTTAGGATCCACCTTTATGCCCTTCGCAAATACAACATGCCCCAAAAGGCGACCGAGTCTAATCGAAACTCACACTTTGAAAACTTGGCATATAACTGGATATCTCTCAGAGTCTGAAGTACAACCCGAAGATGCTGCTCGTGCTCCCCTCGACTGCGGGAGTAGATCAAGATATCATCAATGAATACAATCACAAAAGAATCCAAGTAGGGCTTGAGCTCTCAGTTCATCAAATCCATGAATGCTACTGGGGAATTTGTCAATCCAAATGACATCACTAGGAACTCATAATGCCTATACCGAGTTCGAAAAGCCATTTTAGGGACACTGAATGCCCTAATCTTCAACTGATGGTAGCCGGACCTCAAATCAATCCTCGAAAACACTTTGGCACCCTGAAGCTGATCAAATAAGTCATCAATCCTCGGCAACGGATACTTCTTCTTGATTGTGACTTTGTTCAACTGCCGATAGTTTATACATATCCTCATCGACCCATCTTTCTTCTTCACGAACAACACGGGCTCACCCCAGGGCGAGACACTAGATCTAATGAATCTCTTATCTGGCAAATCTTGCAACTGCTCCTTCAATTCCTTCAACTCTAGCGGGGCCATACGGTATGGTGAAATAGAAATGGGTTGGGTGCCCGGAGCCAAATTAATACAAAAGTCAATATCTCTATCGGGTGGCATCCCTGGCAGATCTGCAGGAAACACCTCTGGAAACTCACGAACAACTGGTACTGAATCCATAGAAGGAACCTTCACACTAGAATCGCGGACATAGGCCAAATTAGCTAGACATCCCTTCTCGACCAAACATAGAGCCTTCATATAGGAAATAACTCTACTGGTAGAGTGGCCAGGAGTCCCTCTCCACTCTAATCGAGGCAACCCCGGTGTGGCTAAGGTCACCATCTTGGCATGATAGTCCAATATAGCATGATAAGGTGACAGCCAATCCATACCCAAGATAACATCGAAATCTACCATATCAAGAAGTAGAAGATCTAAGCTAGTCTCAAGACTGCCAATGGTAATCACACACAAGCGATAGACATGATCTACAACAATGGTGTCTCTCACAGGAGTGGACACATACATAGGAGCACTCAAAAAATCACGAGGCACAACCAGATATGAAGCAAAATAGGATGACACGTGGGAATAAGTAGATCCTGGATCAAATAGAACTGAAGCATCTCTATGGAAAACTGGAACAATACCTGTGATAACAACGTCGGATGACTCGGCCTCAGGCATGGCTAGGAAAGTATAACATCGGGGTTGGGGCCCACCACTCTGAACCACATCTCTAGGACGGCCTCTAGCTGGCTGGCCTCCACCTCTAATGGCCTGACCTCCACCTCTAATGGTCTTACCTCCACCTCTAGCTGCCTAACCCCTGCCTCTAGTTGGCTGAGTGGGCGGTGGAGCAAGCGGTGCCAAAATCATGGCACGAGAACCCTGCTGCTGCACACTGCCCTGTGACCAGGGGCCAAACCTAGCAATGTGCCTCGGATTACCACACGTATAACAAGCCCTCGTCTATTGTAACTGCTGACCCTGGAACTGGCCCTGTCGACCTGGGTAACCACTCTGATAACTCTAGATCGGAGGTGCCCTAATAGGAGCTAGTGGTGCACTGTAGGCTAGCTGCTCAAGATGAGATACATAAGGACCACGACTCCCCGAAGCACTGTAAGATGCTTGAAGCGCTGAATGAAATGGCCTGGGAGGATGACATCTACCAAAAGTACCCCTACCTCCAGATGAGGCACCACTGAATTGGAATGATGAGGCCTCTTATCTGACACCGGCCCCCTCTCTTGAGCACGAAACAACTCGATCCGTCTAGCAATATCTACGACCGTCTGGAAAGAAATATCACTCCCGGTCTCCTTGGCTATCTGTAACCTGAGAGTGAAAGTGAGCCCATCAATAAATCTGCTCACTCTCTCTCTCTCTCAGTAGGAAGAAAGATAGTGGCATGGCTGAGCTAGGTCCATAAATCGAGTCCCGTACTAGGTATTGGTCATACCACCTTGCTGAAGACACTCGAACTGCCTGCGTTACTCCTCTCTTAGAGTGACATGAATAAACTTCTCTAAAAATAGTTGTGAGAACTGATCCCAGGTAAGTGCAGGAGAACCAGTTGGTCTAGTCAACATAATCTCTCCACCATCTCCGGGCGGAACCAGTCATCTAAAAAGCTGCAAAATCGACCCCATTGGTCTCAACTATACCCATGTTGCGCAATACCTCGTGGCAATGATCCAGAAAATTATATGGGTCCTCAGAAGATGCACAACTGAAATGAATAAGAAAGAGCTTGGTAAACTTATCCAACCTCAACATATCGACAGAAGACAAAGCGGGCCTATCACCGGCCTGTGCCGCAACAATTGGCTGGACTACTCCAACTAGCAGGGCTGCTGGAGTCTGGTACTGGGGAGCCACCTGCTCCAGGTTGTGATTAGCGGGAGTCTGTGCTCCTCCCCCGCCCCGAGAGATGGCTGGTTCCACTTGAAAGGTACTGGTCTGGGCCATACTCTCTATAAGGCCCACCAAACGGACTAGAGCGTCCTGAAGCATTGGAGTGGCTATGAACCCCTCCGGAACCTGAGCTGCTCCGGCAGGAACAGTCTGAGCTGGAACCTCCTCCTTAAAATCTACCTGAGGCTCCACTGCGGGTGCTGCTGCTCGAGCTCTAGGCTGAGCTTTGCCTCTGCCTCTACCTCTAGCGTGACCTCTGCCCCTAGTCGTAGCTGCCATAGGGGGCTCCGGCTCCAGTCCGGCTATAGATGCAGTGCGTGTTCTCGCCATCTGCGAGAGAACAAGAATGGAAGGGTTCAATCATTAATGATAGAATAAAATCGCACGATAGAGTAATAAAGAAGTGATATTTTTCCTAAACTCCATAGCCTATGGAAGATAAGTACAGACGTCTCCGTACCGATCCTCTAGACTCTACTAAGCTTGCTCGTGACTCGTGAGACCTAGGCAACCAAGTGCTCTGATACCAACTTGTCACGACCCAAAATCCCAACCTCGGGGTCGTGATGGCGCCTAACATCCACTTGCTAGACAAGCCGACGTGAGATAGTTAAATAGCCAAATTTTAACAGTTCAACAAGGTAATAATAATTAACGAGAGATAGGAACTCAATCTAATACAACACCAGCATAAGTCATGTGATAATAGCTACTCCCAAAGATCTGGAGTCATGAGTACACGAGTAACTAGAAGTTCTACAAACAGAGTCTGAAATAAATACAATTATTTCGAATGAAATGAACAGTAAAAGAGGGAAGAGGAAGGGGACTCCAAGGTCTGCGGACGCCAGCAGATCTACCTCAAGTCTCTGATGCGATAATCTAAGCTGTTGCACCTCACGCACCACTAGGACAAATATCAAAATCTACACAAGAAATGCAGAAGTGTAGTATGAGTATAACCGACCCAATGTACTCCATAAGTGTCGAGCCTAACCTCGACGAGGTAGTGACGAGGCTATGATAGGACACTCACGTAATTAAACCTGTACAAACATAGATATGTACAAAACAACAACAAAACAGAGATTTAACAATGTACAATTGAGATGGGACATGCAAAAGGGGGAAAAGATACGATAACTATGACAGGTATGACAACACAAGATAGCCAAATAAATCATCAACCAATGAAGACAGATAACATACAATTTAAAGAAGGCACGGCATCACCCTTCATGTTTTTACTCTCATCCTTACCATGAAATGATGACATAAGTAAAATAAAATGGCGCGGCATCATCCTTCGTGCTTTTACTCTTAATTTTTTATGTATCAATGAATAATTGGGAAGAATAGCGTGGCATCACTCTTCGTGCTTTTACTCTCGATCTCACCATGTAACAATGAATAAATGATATAGATGGCATGGCATCACCCTTCGTGCTTTAATTCTCTTCCTCACTATGTATTAATTAACAAATGAGATAATGAAATGGCACGACATCACCCTTCGTACTTTAACACTCTCCCATACCAAGTAGTAAAGATAACATAAATTCGGGAGATAAATAGTGCGGAGAATGTACTTTACGTCAAATATGATTCTAAGATTCCAAACCTCAACTTCCAACATACTCAACCATTACCAATTAAGCAATAATTACAGAAGGAATGATCAAATAAGTAATAATCAAATCTAAGTATGGATATCATAATAAAAGGGCAACAAATCACAAGGAAACAAGCTCCCTCCGCATGCTTTATCCAAACAACAACGCATAAATATTCGTCACCTCACATATATGATGTACCCACATGTTAATCACGTAGCAAATAGGCAAACAAGTCTTAATCCCTCAAGCCAAAGTTAACCAATACTTACCTCACTCCGCAATCAAATTAAAGCTCAACTAGGGCCTTTCCTCTAAAATCTGCCTCCAAACCAATCGAATCTAATCAATTATCATTCAAACAATTCAAAATAAACATTAGAAACTACCCATGAGTGAAAAAGGTTCAACCTATAATGATTTTGAAAAAGTCAATCCCGGACTCGCTTGGTCAAAACTCGAGATTTGGACCAAAACCCAATCACACATTCAACCCCGAGCCCGGTTATGTAATTAGTTTCGAAATCCAACCTCAAGATCTAAATCCCAAATTTACAAAAATTCGTAATTCTACCCAAATCCCTAATTTCTACCATGAAAATTCTATATTTGATGTTGAAAACTTATGAAATGTAATGGGTAATTGAAAGAAAGTAGATTAAAGTCACTTACTAGTGAATTTAGGAAGAAAATCTCTTGGAAAAATCGTCTCTAGGGTGTTTAGGGTTGGAAATTTGAAAGAAATGAGCTAATTCCCATTTTTTTTCTCTTTTACCCAACTGCAATTATCTCAATTGCGACACAGAGTTCGCAATTACGATGATCGCATCAACTCTTCGCAAATGCGAAAAAGTCATTGAGCCTGTTTTCATCGCAAATGCAACAATTTTATCGCAAATGCGAACCAAGGCTGTCCGCAAATGCGAATAATATTTTGCAAAAGCAAAGCAGTACCAAGTCAGTCAGTGGTCGCAATTGCGACCAACACATTCGCAATTGCGAAGAGACAGAGTCCGCAAATACGAAAAATTGCTCGCAAATGCGAACTCTTCCCAACTCAGCCCATGCTCGCAAATGCGACTCATTATTCGTAAAAGCGAGGCTCGCATTTGCGAGCCAAAGCTCGCGAATGCGAGACCTGCAGTCCATCACCAGAAGCAAACATGCATCAACTATTCTTCTAAGTCCAAAATTACTCTGTATCCTATCCGAAACTCACCCAAACCCCTTGGGCTCCAAACTAAACATGCACACAAGTCCAAAAATATCATACGAACTCGCTCGCTTGATCAAAACACCAAAATAACACCTAGAACTACGAATCGGATACCAAAATGAATGAAATTTCTATTGAAACCTAAGAACATAAAATTTTTCAACCGAACACCTGAATCACGTCAAATCAACTGTGTTTCGCATCAAATTAGGCAGACAAGTCATAAATACTGAAACGAACCTATTCCGAGTTTCGGAACCGAAATCCGAACCCGGTAGCAGCAAAGTCAAACTACGGTCAAACTTATAATTCTTTAAACCTTTAGATTTCTAGTTTTCAACAAATTGCGTTAATTCAAGTTAGGGACTTTCGAATTCGATTCCGGGCATACGCCCAAATCCCAAATCACGATACGGACCCAGCGGGACCGTCAAAATACTGATCCGGGTCCGTTTACACAAAACGTCGACCGTAATTAACTCAAATGAGTTTTAAGGCACGATTTCACATTTTCATCAATTTTCTCATAAAAACCTTCCGGAAGAAGATGCAGACTGTGCACGCAAATCAAGAAAGGCTAAACGGAGCTATTCGGGGTCTCGGAACACAGAAATGAAGGCTCAAACTGAAGATGACCTATCGGGTCATCACATTTATACTTCCTCTCCACGAGAAATAGTTTTTTTTTCTGCTATTCTGGGTCATTAATTTTTTCGCAAAAGTTGGTCAAGCACCTTGACAACCCGTAGTAAGTACTAAAAAATAAGTACATCTAACGCACAAGAAGTTTGACTGATAGGCTATTAATTTCAGCAAACCATTGATCTCATATTACTGATTCACTAATCAGACAAACCTAAGCTTTAAAATAGGAAATATATTGTGATAAAAGCTTTATACATGAAAATTTTATTAAAGTTTGCCAATTCATCGTACTATCTTTTGAAAACTCTACAGCAATTTCAAAGGTACAAGGCCCTCTACATATAATCAATTTGTTAACCAGTGCTCTTGTAGTCTTGTTTAAGTTTATGGCCAACTGAAAATTTGAGATTAACATTGACACCATTTGAATACTGTTTGTCACCTACGAAGGCTCAACAGCTACTTGTACAGCATAATAAGACAATTTATAATTGCCCTATAGAGATACTCCTAGCAAAGAAGTGCAGTTGCCATAAAAGATAAGATACTAGTATCATTTTTTAATTTACTTCAACATTATAGTGCATATCTTATGAACATTGTCTCATCTATGTTTATTTTTGGTCGAAATGAAAATATTTTATTCAACCAAATAAGCAGATATACACAACTAGCTCAAATGGACTATAGAACTAGTTCTCACAAAAATAACCAAATCAAAACCTATATAGCTAGATCATATTGGAAACCTATCAAGCTCGCTTTTTCATTTACAAAATGCCCTGCTCGACTAAATGTACTTGAAATATTATTTCCTTAACTCTGTCAGAATATACCCTACTCTTCATATGAAATCTCCTGGAGTTCCTTTCAGCCCAAATGTGGTAGATGGTAGCAGCAAAGAGGAATTCCAGAATGGAAGCTTTAACACCTTTGTGATTGATTTGTGTGGATAACAGCGTAACTTCATTTTCCCACGTAGAAACTCTTCTGTCTGTTCCTTTCCACCTTAGAAAATTCTGCCGCATCTGCTTGCTATATGAGCACTCAAAGAACAGGTGAGAATGAGTTTCCTCATTATTTGTCGAACGTAGGACACACTTAAGTGGCACCTGGATCCCCCACTTTCTCAATCTGTCAACAATAATAACCTATTTTGCGGTGCCAGCCATATGATGAAATGATGCTTTGGAATAAGACCTTTCACCATGATAAGTGTCTTCTATTTTACCTTCTGGTATGTGCACAAGAAGGATAGGTAAACTTTTGTTTATGCTGAAGGATCCATTCACATTGAACCTATCAAATACAGAGTCATGAATGATGTGTTGCAGTGTTTAACCAATCTCTAACATCCAAGACTTTTCTCACCAACCAACTTGCTTGCTTTGGTGTAGTAACCTCAGTTCAATTTCTCCTTTTTATATAGAATGTATGAATCCATTTTACCCAGAGCTTGCTAATTCCAGATTGTTGCTTTGTCCATAACAAGAAGTTCAGGATGTTTAAGCCTCCTACTGTTCTTAGTTGGCATATCTTATCACAGACTACTAGAGCTTTTCTTGAATACTCATTTGAGCATGTCCAGAGAAAGTTCATGCACGCACTTGTTACCATAAACATGATCTTTTGTGGAAGCAAAAAGACTTGAGCCCAATAGGTTTGGATCTTAAACAATACACTTTAATTAAGTTGTAGTCTGCCTCCATAGGAAACGAAATCTAAAAGTGAAACACCTGATTCTAACAATAATTTTATCCACGAAAGATAAACATTGACTGACTGTGAGTTTCCTGGATGAGAGGGGGACCCCTAAGTAGTTTAATGGCATCAATCCCATAGAAAAGTTTAGTTCTACTGCTAGTTGATTCTTGAATTCATCAGACATACCAGCAATTTACAAAGAGCTTTTGTCTAGATTCAGGCCTGATGCAACAGAGAAATGATCAAAGTATTTCAACATTGCCTGCATGGATATTTTATCAGCCCTGCAATAGATAAGCAAATCACCAGTAAGGCAAATATGAACCAGGTTCATTTTTGCACACTTAGGGTGATAGTTGAAGTCTGGGTTAAGCCTTAGCTGCTTCAAAGATCTATTGAGATACACCATTACCAAAACAAAGCGATAAGGGGACATAGGGTTACCCTGTCTCAGACTTCTCTTGGCTTCAAATTTGATAGTCAAACCCCTTATTGACTAGGTGAATAGCTAATTGTGGTTACAGGTCATGATGAGTTTAACAAGCCAGGTAGAAAACCAATACTCCAATAAAACCATTCTCGGGAAAGGCCATTCGGCAGTAAAATAAGCTTTTCTGATATCCAACTTGAGCATACATCTGGGAGAGATATTCTTCTGAGTATAACCTTTGGTCAACTCATGAGCTATGATAACATTGTCAAGGATATTTTTACCCTTAATGAAAGCTGATTGAGATGCTCCAACCAATTTATCCACCGCTGTTTTAAGTCTCAAAGTCAATACTTTGGCTATCAACCAACAACCAATAGGTCTAAAGCCCTTTACATAAGTAGGATTAGGTACCTTTGGCACTAAGGTGACTGTTGTGCAATTAATAGCCTTAAGTAGTTTACTATTCTGAATGAACTAGAGTATAAATGTGATAATGTCCGCTCCGATTAATGGCCAGAATTCCCTGGCATATCCCTTAAATCCCGTAGGATTTCTTCCCAGCTAACAGGTTTTAGTAGTTGTTGTTGAATCAAGGTAAGGCAAGGTCCATCTCAGACTATATTCACATCAATACAAGGCAGTTCTTGTGCAGCTTCCCAGTAAGATTTGAAAGAATTGAATAAATTCCTTCTGTAACTGCTCAGGGTCTGTAATTTTTAGGTTCTACTCGGTAAAGATGTTGGACACTCTATTTCTGGCTAGTCTAGCCTTCAAGTAGGCATGAAAGAATTTAGAGTTTGCATCCCCACAGGTGATCCATGTAGCTCTGGATTTCTGTCTTAGTACCTTTTCTTGTATTGCTTCCCATTTTTGTAGTTCTATAATAATTTCCTTTTCATCATTTATTAGCTAGGGATTGAACAGGTTAGCATTAAGACTATCCTGCACATCCTTCAGTTTCACATGCATATTATTCAATCTATTCTCCAGAGAGGAGAATTCTTTGGTCATGCCTCTCGTTTGCATCTCAATCTCTTTTAGTTTGCTCCAGATTGCAAACATAGTATGACCTGCTTTGGATTCTCCCAAACTGTGTATACCTGTTGTTTGAAACTCTTTTGATTCAGTAGAACCTGTAACAGTCTAAAAGGTTTCTTAGTCCTTTTAGTTGTCACTTTAGTATCAAGTACAATGGTAGAATGGTCTGAGCATTCAGGGTTCATATATATAGCTTCAATACAGCCAAACTTGTGAAACCATTCTACATTTCCAAAGACTCATCAATATGGTTGTATATTCTTTTAGCAACATCTCTTATATTGCACCAAGAGTAATCGCAACATCTTCTAGTAATTTGGCCTAAACCCAGATCATCTATACAGTTTTGAAAGTATGTAGTTTCATTGATATGGACAGGAGCCCCATTCGTTCTATCTTCCACAGTTATTAGAGTGTTGCAATCACCAAGTATAACCCAACAATGTATCGTTTGGGAAGATGTCATTTCCACTACTACATCAACATCTTGTACTTTCACCCAATCCACATTCGACCATTAGGAGCATATTCATAATTAGAGCAGAATTTTCAGTCAACACCAAAGCTCTTTTGTATCTTTTTAGCATTGTTAGCCTTTACTCTAGTCTCAAGAATACCTTAACATCAACTTTATTCTCAAGCAAAAAGTTCTCGAGTTCTTTTATCTTAAAGGGCCTATTGAGCCCTCTAATATATTCCAGGAGCAGATGATCATGGGGTGGGTTTGCCTTGGGAGGTAACCCTTGACTAATATATCTCTCTGCATAGCAACAGCACCAGCTTTTCCCTTATCTGGCTTCTTTGGAGACTTGCCCTCTTGTATCCTCAATAGTTCAAATTGATTCATAGCTTTTGGCAAATCATAGTTGACCAGAAAGTCTAGTTCAGTGTCATCCTCCTGGTGATCATCACCTTGGATAACAACCCGCTTCCCATTTGCTACAACCTGAGTTTGTCCTGGAGATTCATGCATATCCTTCACCTCAGCCTGATTGTAGTACACAGAGTCTTGCTGCTTAGTGTCAACTGCTTCTGTCTGTTTAGCTATCCATTCAGTTCTAGTATGCTTCTTCTTTGTATTTATTTGCAGGAGGTATCGTTTCAACTTAATTATCCTCTCTTTTGTATTACCCTGAGAGGTGACCAAATTGATGGCAGTCGAAGCAGAGTTTTGGCTTCCATTCACAGTCAATGCTCTGCTCCCAAATGCTACCATCTGGTCGTTCGATTAGCAGCACATCAGGTAGTACTTGGGATAAATCTAACTCCACAAAAACTCTTGCATATGATACTCTTTCACTCTAGACAGTCAATTTATCTCTGTAAATTGGTTTGCCTAAGAAGCTTGCAATCCTTCCTAGGTTTACTTTTGTCCAGTAATGCAAAGGAAGACCAGGAAGTATCACCCAGAGGGGAATAACACGCATTGGTTCATTTTGGATTTGGAATTTCAGCTCTCGTCTTTCAAAATCATAGGTCGGTTATTGAATGTGTATGGCCCATTCTGCAGAATCATGGCCTTATCCTCCTTTATATCAAACCCAAATATGAAATACCCATCATCGTGCAGAAATCGAAGTAGCTACTGATTTCCAAACCCCATATACAAACTTCAACATTTCTTTAAAAGCAGGGTTGCCACCCAATACGTATCCAATAAGGGCAGATTCCCATTTCAGACATTGTTGTTTAAGTTCTACAGAGTTTAATTTGACTATCTTAACACCATCTCTTACCACAGAGGAAAAAAAATTTAGTTGCATACCTTGTTGTTTCGATCTATTTCCTTTGACTATATCTGCCATGGTTGGGAAATCCCCAAGAGAACCAACAGAGAATTCCAGCTTTCTAGCAGCTGCATGTGTATCCCCTCCCTTCTTAGCAACTGGTATAGCTTCCTCTTCCTCTATCGGCTTAGTTTTCTAGATCTCCGGCAGCAGTGGTGCCCTAAAAGCATTGGCACTCGTACTAGGAATCCATTGAGCTAACTGAAGCTGGTTAAGTTCCTGAGGAACTCCCGATGCTGGCGTAATTGTTCAATTGGTGATAACCGGAGTGACAACAAGTGTTGGTGGTAGGACTGTCTGTCGTTTCTTACACAACATGGCGGTCGGTGCATATTAGCAAGCCCTCGCGTATCGTGCGCCGAGAGCACAGACTAATTGATAATTTCAAAAGGCAAATTAGTTCTCATATATGTTTTACTAATGCAATACAAGCTCCATGAACACGATAATTCTTGTCAAAATTGCATAGATAATTCGGCCGACACTACAATAACATACTACAATAAATAGGACGAATTGGAAAAAATGAAAACTGGTCAAGGTAAAATGTCAAAATCAAACTATACATAAATACCCAAAAAGAAAAAGGTAGAATAATTTTTTCTACTGCAGGCTACAGCTCGGCAATGTGATAGCCGGCAGGCGATGCACAACGACACGTTTTATAAGCTTGCTTCACGAATCGGAGAAGCCAGAGGAGTTAAGTACAAAGGCGAGTCGCATGGAGTCGAAAACGGCGTCGTTTGAATTTGATTCTCCATAGGATTATTTGGACAATCGACCGTCACAGCCAACCCCGGCGACTCTTCGACGGCCAATTCCGGTAACGGAGACGTCATTTCAGGCGACTCTTCGTCGATCTTCATACACTGCTGCAAGCTCATACTCTTATTAGTCTTCTCAGCAGAAGAACACAGTGACTTCTCAGACTCCAAATCTTCTTTTTCCTCTTCCTTAATTGTAAAGAGAAATCTCGAAGGCCCATACATGCCCTGAAGCTTCAACAAATCTATAAGCTCCATTTCTGCCGGTTCTGGAGATGACACGGCGGAGTTCGGACTCGGACACGAGTTGGGTCCGACCCGAGAGAGATTACTCGGTTGTGTTCTAAGGCAGAAGAAAAGGAGAAGCTCCTTCGAAGTCGAAGAAAGGGAAGAAGTAAACGACGAATTAGGAGAAGAAGAGGAGATCTCGGAAGGTTCTAGAACATTTCTGTGGACATGAATCGGAATGTTACGGCGGAAATTGCGGCGGCGCCAGAGTATAAAGAAGAGCTGAGCAAACAGAGCTAATAATGAGATCACAAATATTATCGTTAGAGTTGTTCCCAGTGGGCTTAGAACACCAAAAGTCATGGCAATAAACGGTTGTTTTGCCGGTGGGTTGTCGCCGGCGACGGAGGATATGTAGGGTTTCTGGAGTATAGGACTTCAATTAAAAGTTGCAAGTTTCTAACGGATAGATTTCTTGGAAATTGAGAGAGAGATGAATGAAAAAGTTAAAAGGTTGGGAAGAGAGTACGAGAGCTAGGTGACGTGGACCGGCTTTTTTATACTTTGAAATAAATACGTGGAACTTACCTTTTGATACTTATCGAACACAAACTCTGATATTTTCCTTTTATTTTTGGCGGAATACATAAAATGCCGCCTAGACTTGTACCCAAAATCTCATTTACACACTTGTTAACTAGGAAAATTTTTTACACACTTAACTTTTCAAAAGTATATCTATTACACACGATTTTTGTATTTTACCACTCTTTACAAATAAGTATAATATCATGTGCCAATGGGATCTTGACACGTAGATTAACTAAGAAAATAAAAGAAAACACATAAAAAAAAATCAATTTGCTTCATCTTCCCAAATACCCTTATCAAGAACTCCATTACCATTACCACCCCATTACAGAAACTCCATTACCGCCCCAAATAAAGACTCAATTACCACCCATGTCAAGAACCTAGTCGCCTCTCCACCATCCAATCGCCCACCACCATAAATTTTTCAATTCACCACTGCTCCGCCATCAATCAATCATAGGCGCCGCTCGACACCACCACATTCTTTTGAAGAAAATAATCCTTCATTGGCACATTCTTGTAGTCCATGACACTATAAGCACAATATTCCTTCACCTGCATTCATTTTGCATCGTCTATCCTTGAACCCACATCCACCTCCTCCAATTAAATCACATTTTCACACAGTCCTTGCTTCATCATAGAACAAAGTCCAACGAACAGCCCTACTGCTTATGTAATCGAAATAAACAGTGAAAGATGCTGAATGTCTGGGATTTTTGGGGCCATAATCTCTCTGATTTTCTTGAGATTGTTTTAATAAATGAATTTTTTCGAAGAAAGGATAGAAGGAAATAAATGATAAAATATAGAAGAAATGGGAGAGGGAGGGAAGTTTTCTATGCCGAGATTTTGGAGAAAAAGAAAAGGGAATAATTTCGTCATTGTTGCGAGAACTGGTTGTTTGTTTAAGCTCTTGACGAAGAAGATGATATTTTTAATTAAAAAATTAAAAAAAATCCAGACGATAGTTCACACATTTCTTTTTCCATTCACTCGTCTATTTTGTTTGTAAAACACGCTCTTGCCATGTAATCAAAATGGTATGTAACAGACACATTGTTAAAAGGTTTAGGTGTGTAAAAATTTTTCGTTATCAACAAGTGTGTAACAGGGATTTGGTTACAAGTTCAGGTATTATTTCATGTATTCTGCCTTTATTTTTTAATGTATGGGTATACTTAAATCTCTCTATAATAATTATTTTTGTTTTGAATATTTTTTAATTGTTATAAAAAAGTATTATTATTAAAAATATATTTTGTAATAGAACATAAAAAAATATTTTCAAAAAAAGTTTAGCTCTTATAATAAAATGCGATTATAAAGAATATCTCTGTTATCAAGAAGTTTGAGCGCGTATATGGTGAAACTAAACCATCAAAATGATAACTTGTAGAGTTTGGGTTTCTCCACGTTTGTGGTTGTGACAAAAGCTAAAAACGTCACTTTGTATATAATGTTTGTATTGAACCTTTTTAGTTCTTATTATAAGGTGTTTGTAATTACAAGTTTACAACCCCATTGACTCCCTAGTATTTGGTATCATTAAAAGATAGAATAAGATTAGTTTTGCCCTTTTTTGACAAAAAATACTTTGACTATCCATTGTATTTAGTATCTTTCAAGATTGAACAAGAGTGTTTTGGCACCTTGTTTACAAACACTTGGACATAACTGATGATCTTCTTCACGCTGAATAAGTTAAGAAAGTGAAACTAACTTATTAATTTCTTTTCCTTCTTTCTACTTACAAATGCCCTACTATATTATTTTAGAGATAGCGTTCCTTATAAATTTAATTGTATCTAAAATGATTTATAAAGATATACATTAAACTACTTCACCTATTGGCTTAACTTTTGTTGAATGATTAGGTTCTTTCACATGAAATTGTAGTTAATTAAATTTGGTACACATGTTTGTAGCCACTAGTCTTAGGTAAGCGTTTTGCGTGTATCATATATCAATAACTATATAATTTTTAACAATTACATAACTATTATTAAATAATATATTTGTGTTCTTGAACAAAAAGTAAAGAAAATAATTTATTTATTTTTGCGTTAAGGGTTCGTACTTTAATAATGATATAGAAAATATAGATATTTTCTTACTCAAATAACTTTTTTCTCAATTTGTCAATTTGTGTAATATTTAAAAATTATATTTAATAATTAAAATATATATTTAGTTAGGTACCAAATCTCTTACTTTTAGTAATACATCTTATTATAGAATCTTCCCCTTGGAGCTATAAGTTCAAATATATTTCATATGAAAATGGCATAAGCAAATATAAGGAAAAGAAAACGTCCTAAATATTATGACTCTTATATATTCCAGATATATCTATGTTAAAGTTCTATATATTATGACTTCCTACAAAATTTAAATAAGAAAAAATTTATAATCAAAATTTTAATTGATTATTTATACATGTTCTTTTGCCGTACCTACTCTTTGAGCTCGAACTCAAGGTGACTCACCTCCATCCGAGACCGGTGGAAGCTCTCATGATGAAGCACCGAGTCATGAAGCATAAAAAATGGCAAAATCGTTAAAATCCACTAAGGCAAAACAGACTCTTTAAAGATATGAGGGGAAGAAAATATACCATGTTCAGCGCCTGGTATGCCTTGTTGAAGAGGCTCGGAGTGTCCACCTCGTTCATCTTCACTTGGTCCTCTTCGGTTACTAAGGAACGAAGGTAGCTGGCCATACCGACCGGCCCGAATAGCATCTCGATATCTTCCGTACTGTAAATATGACCTTCTTCTTCCAGTCAGGGTCCGCACTCGGCAGGAAACTACTTCACAAGCTTTGGGCTCGAACTCGGCCCGCCTGACCCCGACAGCACATCCCTTTTCGGGATCTCCAGGTGGCCAAAACTGGAGTAATCTTCCAGCACACCGACGTCTACGCCTTCGAAAAATAAATTGAGGGCTTCATCCGCCACCCGTGAAGCCTCGATCGGCTTTTCTGTAACGGCCCGAACCTCATCAAAAAGAGGCTTTGTGTGAGAAGGTGACTCTGGGATGTCAAGGACTTCGGCGGCTTCCATCAGAACCGGAATAACTTCTCGAGGGGCAGTGGCCACAAGTTCTTCCTCGGGCTCCGAACTGAGGAGGGTTCAGCCGTACGGTCATCCCCCTCCGGCACTGCCAGCTCTTGTGCAGTGTCGGCCGGCTCGCGGGCGACAAACTCCATGTCATCATCCTCGAGGTAGTCCCTGAGCCGGTAGAGAGAATCAAGGCCTGGGGCCCTGGCACGAGTACTTTTCTTGGTACTCTTTCTGACCCTGACCGAGATCTCTTCTTCTTGGCCTTGGCAGGAGCATCCTAGGAGTCAGAGAACCTTTTCTTCTTTCTTGTTTTCTCCTCCTTCTTCGTAGCAGCCTCGGCATTAAGTTGTGCCGAAGCAAAGGGTTTTTCAGATGGGGACGTACGGCCTCAGTAATTTCCCAGAGCTCGGTGGTCTTGGGCAAACGTGTTAAAAGAAAGAGGGACTTCACCGAAATGACAATAAAATAAAATGACGTAGAAGGAAATTCAATCAGGGGAAGAAGGACGCTCACCACGGGAACGAGCCTCCCATTTTCCTTTAGAAAGTTTGCACCACTCGCGCTCGGAGTAAGTCAATTGTTTGCAGATACCCTCGACCCACTCCTTGAAATGGGGGACTGCATTGGGGTCTCGGGCGAGAGATGCATATCAGGAAAGACGGTTATTTTGACAACTTAAGAGGAAACGAACTTACGTACTGAGTTCCACTTCTCAGCGAACGGCAGGAACTCGGAGGGAATGAGATATTCGGTCTTGACGAACAAATCTCTCATGCCATCCTCGGTCCCTATCCTCGTCGATGCTCGAGAAATGAGCCTTCTTTGCCCGTCGGGCAAGCTTGATTAAACCCCCTCGGAAGATTCAGAGGTTGTAGACACGGAGCAGATGGTCGATCGTGAACCGGGGCCTCCGTGTTATTAGCAATGTGACGGAAGAGGGTCACGATCCTCCAAAAGGACGGATGGATATGCCCGAGACAGACCTCGTACCTCTTACAAAAGTCGAGGACCACCGTGTCCATCGGACCAAGCGTGAAGGGATATGTATAAACGCTTAAGTATCCCTCCATGTGTGTTGTGATGTCCTCATCAGGACCGGGAATGACTACATCCTTGCCTTCCCACTTGCAGTCATCTCGGACTGCTTGGAGCGTTTCTGATGAGTGTCTAGCGTAAATAAAATTCTAACTCGTACTCTGTCAAATAATAGTATAGAAAGATGTCGAACCCACGGAGATTGGTTTATCTATTCTATAGACGTTTCTTGTTTTAATTACTATTTGAGAAAATTAAAAAGAGTTTAGTTGTAAATTAACTAACTAAAAATGTATGAATAGAGCAATAGAAAATATTTTATTTTTTACAAATATAATAAAAAGGTGTTGGGATCTTGACTTCACTTAATATTTCTATTATATAATAAAATTATTATTCTTCAATTTCTATTTCTCAAAAATGTATAAATGCCTCTCACGATTATAAATATATATTATTACTTAAGTTGAATAATTAATTGCACTCCTCTCGGTTATACAAATTAATCTTCAAACTAGTAATATTGAAGAACCAGAAATATATGATTGAACTAAAACACGCTCTTGTTAGTAAGTCCCTTTCGGTTACCCTACTTGTTATAACTGATTATTATACTATTCGCCTCTCTCGATTACAAATAAGTGTAAAATTAATTGTAACATAAAAGAGAGATGTTACTGAATAAATATTAACCTTTATCAATACTACACTTAACTATAATATTTCTTCCGCCTCTCTATATTACAGAATTAATAAACAGTTAATATGTAGTACAAGATAGATAGATGTTATTAAATTAAATAACGTCTAACTGTAAAAGTAGATAAAAGTTAAATAAATTTTAGCTCAAGCATGTGAATTTGAAGAATAATATCAACTATTATATAGAAATATTAAGATATATCTTTCTCCCACACAAGAAAAATTACTCCATACTGGAATTAGTACTATCAATGAAAATATTCTTGTCCATTAAATAAGAAAATAGAAATAAATATTCAATAAGATTAATTCACCCTATTTAATTAAAAGCAGGAACTAGAGTAATTTTCTACACTGAAATTTATTTAGAAACAACAATTAAACCACTATTGTGATTTAAAAGAAAAGATAACTCGATACTTGTGAAAGAAATAAAATAGAGAAGCTTATTTAAGAATTTGGATTAAGACTTCTAGCTCTAAGCTTTCTCTCTACTGCTGTCACGACCCAAAATCCAAGTAAAGGCCGTGATGGACACCACATCAAAATTGAAAACTCTACCACACTCGAAAATATCAAGCTTCGTTACTCCATCAACCCCAAACCTGAACATTCATAGTCCGATTGCCTTTTCTCCGCTGAAATTAAAACATGGAACTTCTGAATCATGTACTGAGAAAACCTTCTTTCAAGTCGTTTACTGCCCTGACACATAGACAGGCAATTTACCATTACATAAATATTGTGCGATAACAACGCACTAATCGTCGTAACAATCAATGCCAAATTACAAAACCATAGGTAGTACTATTACTTAACTCGAAACGACAGAGCGTCCTTCCGCAAGGCGACGATAATAGCCCAATTAATTACACAGGGAGAAGCATCATGTACTACATCTGTAGTACCATTAAAAATTTCCTCGATCCTCAATATATAACAAGCACTTCACGTTGCATAAGATTGAATATGAAGGAAATGTAGGCATAAGCTAAGCCTCAAAGGAATCGAATCGCACGATGAGGAATAAAAAAAAAGAAGTATTCCTATCAGCCCTGTAGCCTCTCGAAGATAAGCACAAACGTCTCTGTACCGATCCGCAAGACTCTACTAGACTCGCTCATGACTCGTGAGACCTAAGTGAACCTAGTGCTCTGATACCATGTTGTCACGACCCAAATTCCAATTAAAGGCCGTGATGGCGCCGGACACCACTGTCAGGCAAGCCAACCATAATCAATTAACTTAATTACCCATTTAAGTATTTTTGAAATAAAAATTTCTTTAATGAAATTGTAAAGATAAAACTCATAGAGTAAATGATAAATATTTTTGTAGCAACTAAATTTCTAAACAATTCACAACCATTTCCAAAATCCGGTGTCACAAGTGCATGAGCATTTACTAGGGAATTAAAAATAAAATACAGCATTTGTCCAGAATGCAAATTAGACAGGAAAATATAATAACTCTGAAGGAGACTCTGTTAGTTGCAGGTCGTAATATAGAATGCAGCTCACCTATGTTCCCACAATTATTAACCACACCTCTGCGCTCACAAGGCCGCTATACATATATGTAGTTGCACAATAAAATGTGCAACAGGTGAAGTATGAGTACGAAAATAATGTGTACCCAGTAAGTATCAAGCCTAATCTCGAAGTGGTAGAGACGAGATAGTCGACTTTGACACTCACTATGGGTCAATAATAATAATTGGAATAAATTGTAATTATTCAAATCAGCATGGTTCACAGTGTTAACAATAATTTTATTCAATTAGCAGAAATAATAAAAATCCTTCAAATGCAACAATTTTCTAATTTATTTATTTAAATCATGCAATTTCAATAAAACTTCTAATTTATCAATTAGCTTCGCAAGCTGAAATAAATTATTAAAGTATCGTGTAATTATTATTATTCAGCACGATTTCTGCCGAGGATGTACGGCCCGATCCAGAGTGTCATGTACACTGCCGAGGGACATGCGGCATGATTCATAGATACATCTATCCTGCCAAGGCGTTCGGCCCGCTTCACAAGAAAGGAGGACATTTTCTTATGTACCTCCGGAAGGAGAGTATATTTATTATAGGATAAATTCGGGAAGAAGAATAATTTCTTTTAACAATTAATTAATTTAAACACAAAATCAAACATATGAGATTTTCATCCTTTAATATCTTCATCTAACAATTCACAATATATATACATATCAATTAATATTAATTAAACAAAGAATATAATTTACACAAGTAATTCATGCTTTGAGTCCTAAACTACTCGGACTTTAGCATTAATAGTAGCTACGCACGGACTCTCGTCATCTCGTGCGTACATAGCCCCCGCGATTAGCAACAATATTCAATTTAATCCCTATGGGGTAATTTTCCCCTCACAAGATTAGACAAGAGACTTACCTTGTCTCAAAGTCCACTTTTCGATTCCCACGTCGCGTTGAATTCTCGATTCGACGCCGAAAATCCAAAACTATCCAAATATTATACAAAATAATTAATATATGCTAAATGATTCGAAATTTATCTATTAAATAAATTATCTTATCCAAAATGGTAAAATTCCTAAAATTCACACCGGGCCCACGTGCTCGGATTCTAGAAATTTTCGGATGAAAATGTTACCCATAATCTCAAGAACTTAAATATATAATTTCTACCCAATTCCATAACTATTTTCGTGGTTAAAATCTCATTTTTATAAAAATCTAGGTTTTTCACCTAAACCCTTGATTTTTAAGATTTACTAGTTATAATCTACCTATAATCTATATATTTAACTCAAAGAGTGTGGAATTAACTTACCTTTCAATTGCTAGTTGAAACCCCTTTCTCAAAAGTTCTAAAATCGCCCAACAATGGATGAAAAATAGAAAGAAATGGACTGAGTTTTCGTCCGTTTTAAGGTTCTGCCCAGACAGGTTTTTCGCACCTGCGGAAGGAGTACCGCACATGCGGCTTTCGCACCTGCGGAAATTCCTCGCAGGTGCGCATTTTCCCTCTTTTCCTAGTTCCGCACCTACGGGAGAAGAGCTCGCTTCTGTGCAAGCGCAGGTGCGCCCATTCCTTCGCACCTGTGCGTTCGCAGGTGCGCCAAATTACTCTGCATCTGCGATGGCTAGGCAGGCTCCTCTCTTTCGCACCTACGATTGGTGGCTCACACTTGCGGCTGTCCAAGCGCAGGTGCGATTATGACAGTAGCTGGGAGCTTCAGTCCTTGCTCAATTTCCCAAAATTGGTCCAAGCCTCGTCCGGTTAACACTCGGGACCCCCGGGGCCCCGCCCGAATATACCAATAGGTTTGAAATCATAAAACGGACTCGCTCGAACTCTCAGAACGCGTAAAACAACATCAAATCTAAGAATCATACTCTAAACTAAATTGATTCAAACTTAAGAATTTCAAGTTCTTCAATTTACTTTCAATGCGCCGAAATATACTTAAACTACTCGGAATGACATGAAAATTTGCGTGCAAGTCTTAAATCACTATACAGAACTATTCCCAAACTCAGAATTCCAAACGGACTTCAATTACTCAAAATCCTACTCCAAATCAAATTTAAAGAACTTTAAACCTTCAAATAGTTGATTTTCACTATTAATTGCCAAAACGCTCCGTAGTTATCCAAAACCCTATTCGAACATACGCCCAAGTCCAAAATCATCATACGAACTTATTGGGTCATTACAACTGCGATGCTCTCCTCTGATCGGGCACCATCTTCTTATATAAGAAAATTTCATGATGACTTCTCGATTTGGTGCTAGATTTCCATGGAAAATATAGACTTGCATTTGCAGATATGAGAATTCGAATTCTCGATTGGTGCTAGATTTTTATTGCAAATCTAGATTTTGAATTTGTAGAGATGAGAATTCTATCATTCTAAGTTTAGATTTCATCGATTTCACCATGGCAAATCGAGACTTGGTGTATTGTCACGACAGTAATGAATCATAGCTCGATATTACACTTCTTTGTTGTATTTTTCTTGAATATATATTTTCTTTTTTCATGTTGCGCCCAACAGTTCTTCTATAATTATTCCTGCAAAATAAAGTTAAAAATATGGAGGAAACATGATAATTTATATGTTTTTATGAGAGAAATTATGTGGTTAACATCTGGTAAAATGTACTTATAAAATTCTCCCATACATAAACTTTTACTCGTCCTCGAGCAAAAAAAACAAATGAACATAGTAACTAAACACTTTAAGTGAAATCATGAGAGGTTTTGACAGAGAAGAATTGACTAAGACTAGTCTACAAGTTCAAACAACTTTCAGTTGTACTCATGTTCACCTATTGAGAATTGAAATCATAATATTTTCTAATCCCAAGTGTATCTCACCAAATGAAGAGAGATGCCCATATTTCACATAATATATAGATACTTGATCAAAGAAGGGCATAGATAAAAAATACGCTCACTCTCAACAAAAAAGTACCTCAAGCTACTGGAAATAACCATAAGCTTGACTATCATATGGTTCTCCACTAATATAGGAGTCTCTGAGTTAAGATCATGTAGGACTTTTGCAAGGGTGTAAAGTAGGCTTATGGATGGGTAGGATACATATAGATAATAGTGACTCAAATTCCCTATGGGCACTACACATTTATTTTATCTCTTAAGTACAATTTTCCTTCATCTCATTTAAACAATAAACCTCTGTTTTGTTTCATCCCTTTCCAAAAAAAAAAAAAATTATGGAGTCGCCAACTTTTCTTTGTTGCTAGTTTTTCTTTTTTTGAAATTCGGAAGCAGCTAATTTTTTTTTTAGTTCTCGTGACAACATCTCAAAAGGTCGAAAACCTCAAACAATTATTCTTTCACCAATTATTTTTATAATTACACCTCACGCCTAGAGTGTTACATTCAGATCAACTCTTAAAGTGCCCAAAAGGGAATTGGGTAAACAAAGAACAAGTCATAACAACAAACATGCTAAGGGTTAAAGCTTGGCGACCAACAAAATAAGAGATAATTTATTTAGGCTAAACTGGGCTAGCTAGGGATAAAAATCATTAAGGTAGGTCAATTTAGGCTATGGCTCAAGAAAGAAGGCCTACGTTCATTTCTTAACTCAAAGATCTACCTAGAATTTTGCCTCAATCCGCATTCAAGACAAGTTCTAGATTTTCAGATAAGCAGGAGAACTATGACAATAGAAGCTAACCCCATAATACACTTGGGCCAAAGAAAACTATAATTTCAATCACCAATAAGTAAGTATGCGCTTACAAAGGTGATCATAAAACCCGTTGTAACGACCTAACCGGTCGTTTTGAGCTCTAGCGCGTCGTTCGGCAATTTGAGGCCATGAACAACTTTGCTTCGGGTATTATGACTTGTACACATAGTTGGAATTGAACTTCAGAAAGTTCAAAGTGGATTTGGAAAGAAAATTCTCATTTTAGAAGCTTTAAGTTGGAAGAATTGACTAAGATTTGATTTTAGAGTAAACAGTCTCGGAATCGGGATTTGAAGGTTCCAGTAGGTTCGTATGATGATTTCGGACTTGGGCATATGTTCGGATCGGGTTTTGGATGCCCCAGGAGCGTTTCGGCACCTATTGTGGAAGTTAGCATTTTGGAAGAATTTCCATAAATTTGGGTTGAGGTGCACTTCAATGTTATCGATGTCCGTTTGGATTTCTGTTTCTGAGAATAGCTCCGTATGGTGATTCCGGTATTGGGAGTGCATCCGAAAGTGAATTTGGAGGTCAGTAGGTCATTTTGGAGTCGTTTGGCGAAAGTTAGAAATTTGAAGGTTTCTGAGAAGTTTGACCGAAAGTGGACCTTTTGATATCGGAGTCAAAATCCGACTCCGAAAGTTGGAGTAGGTCTGTAATGTCGAATGTGACTTGTGTGCAAAATTTGAGGTCAATCGGACGTGATTTGATAGGTTTCGGCATCGAATATAGAAGTTTGAAATTTTAAAGTTCATTAAGCTTGAATTGGGGTATGATTCATGATTTCGATGTTGTTCGATGTGATTTGAGGCCTCGAGCAGTTCCGTGTTATGTTATTGGATTGTTTGGTGTGATTGGACGGGGTCCCTGGGGCTCGGGTAGATTCCGGGTGATTAACGGATCGTATTTGAATTTGAGGAAGAGCTGAAGCAGCTGAGCATCTGGTTTAACTGCACCTGCATGAAGAGGGCCGCAGGTGCGGAAGATGGCTCACAGAAGCGGAAGGAGACAAGGCTGCTGAGAACCGCGAAAGCGGAAGGATTCGCGCACCTGCGATGGCGCAGGTGCGATGTCAGTAGCCGCAGAAGCAGCAAGGGCCGCAGGTGCGGATGGAGTTCCGCAGAAGCGGACGCGCAACAGCGGCCTAAGAGTCGCAGGTGCGAAAATGTCGCTGGGCAGTGGGGTTTCTTTAAAACGGGACTTGGCCCATTTGTCTCCCATTTTCATTTGGTTTGGGCGATTTTGAAGAGCTTTAAGGGGAGATTTTCAACAAGCAACTCAAGGTAAGTGATCCCCACTTATTATAAGTTAAATACATGGTTTGTATAAGAATTTAAACATGAAAATTAGTAAAAATTGTGAGGGTTTTGGTAGAAAACCTAGAATTTGGTATTTTGGATTTTTGACCACGAATTTGTGCATGGAATTGGGAATAAATCATATATTTGAGTTCATAAGGTTATGGGTAATGATTATCTTCAAAAAATTTGGGAATTAGGGCACGTGTGCCCGAGGGTGATTTTATCGACTTTTCGAGCGGAGTTGGAAATTGTTGTAAATTGAATTGTTATTAGTATTATAGTATATTTTCATTGGTTTGCACATTGTCTGGCTAGTTTGGAGTGTTAGGCATCGTTTTGAGGTGCTAGAGTAGCGTTGGAGCCGGTTATGGAACTTCGGAGCGAGGTAAGTCTCCTTTCTAACCTTGTAAGGGGAAATTTATCCCATAGGTGAAATAAATCAATATGTGCTCCTATTTGTGGGGGGATACGTACGCACGAGGTGACGAGAGTCCTTGTGTAGCTACTATTATGCTTAAGTCCGGGTAGTCTAGGACCCAAAAGCATGCTCTACTTGTAATATTTGCAACCTTGTTGTCAATTTAAAATGCTTAAATCATATCGAACTTGGTAAATAAATTTTCTGTAAAGCTAAACATCATTTCTTGACTGTTAAAAGAGAAATTGCCATTTCCTTGGGAAATTCTCCCTTGTTGAATTCTCGATTGACTATTTGGATGTGTTTATCTTTGTGTAACGGGTCAAACGCCTCGACGGATTAAGTAGATGCATCTATGGTTCGCGCCATTCGAACCCCTGGCAGTGCACAGTTTAAATATTTGTTGGATCGGGCTGTACGACCTCGGCATGATTTGTGCATGACTTTATTGATTGTTTTGAATTATTGATAATTGATATGCCCTCATTGGCCGGAGATTTAAATTGTTAAAAGATGAAAATAAATTTGGGAATCCCCTATTGTAATGAAACGGCCAGTCGTTTTGATAGTTATAGCCCCGTTTCCCCCATTTTTGCTTCCTTTTGTGCTTTTAAGCAATATTATGATATACCCGGTTTGTTGGTTCGGGTCTAGAGTGGTTTCGGAGTGGATTGAGATACTTAGTCTCTAAAGTAGAAGCTTAAGTTGGAAAAGTCAATCGATTGGTGACTTATGTGTAAACGATCTCGGATTTGAATCTTGATGGTTCCATTAGCTTCGTTAGGTGATTTTGGACTTAGGAGTGCGCCCGGAATGTGATTTGGAAGTCCGTAATAGAATTAGACTTGAATTGGCGAAAGTTAAAAATTTAGTGATTTTGGTCCGCAGTGGAAAATTTAATATCGTGGTTGGAATGGAATTTCGAAAGTTGGAGTAGGTCCATAATGTTGAATATGACTTGTGTGCAAAACATTAGGTCAATCGGACGTAGCTTGGTAGGTTTCGACATCGTTTATGGAATTTGAAAGTTTAGAAGTTCTTAGGTTTGAATCCGAGGATAATTTGGTGTTTTGATGTTGTTTTGAGTGATTCGAAGGTTCGACTAAGTTCGTATGGGGTTATAGGACTTGTTGGTATATTTGGTTGAGGTCCCGAGGGGATTGGGGTGATTCCGGGTGGTTAACGAATCAAGTTGGAAGTTTGGAGAATTTCTGAAGTTGGTTATTTCTGGTGTAATCGCACCTATGAGGGTAGGGCCGCAGGTGCGGTGGGACTGGCGCAAGTGCGAGAGTGTGTTGGATTGGGGAGAACCGCAGGTGCGAGTGGGTGTGCGCATTTGCGAGCCCGCAGAAGCGGGTAGGTGCCCGCAGAAGCGAAAGAGAGGAGGTCAGGCAGTGGCCGCAGGTGCGAGGTCTTTTCCGCACTTGCGAGGTCGCCGATGCGGATGGGGAGCGCAGGCGCGGAGTTGGTGATTTAAGTGATTTTCCGCAGGTGCGGAGGTTTTGCGCAAATGCGACACCGCAGGTGCGCATTCTGAGTTGCAGGTGCGAAAAGCCTGGGTAGAAACTTTAAATAGAAGACTTCGCGAATTTTGCTCATTTCCACCATTTTCAAGTCGATGTTTGGAGCTTTTGGAGTGATTTGGAAGAGGGAGTCAGGGGGTTTTCATTGAGGTAAGTTGCTTGATCTCTAATACTCCTATCTATGATTATTTCCCGTTGTTTAATCATTTAATTAGTGGAAATTAGGGGTGAAAATGATGGGTTAGGGCTTGGGATTTTGGAGAGTTTAATTTAAGGATTTGAGGGACTAAATGATGTCGGATTTTGATAAATTTTGTATGTAGGGACTCGTGAGTGAATGGGCTTTCAAGTTGTGTAACTTTTGTCGGATTTCAAGACGTGGGCTCGGGGGGCGGGTTTGGGCCGATTTCAAGTTTTTGGTCTAAATTGGTAGTTTTTCTTGTGGAATTCATTCCTTTAGCATAAATTGATAGTATTGTACTGATTGTGAATAGATTCGGAGTATTTGAAGGCCGAATCGAGGTGCAAGAGCATTCCGGAGTAGGAGTTTTATGTTGTTGAGGTAAGTAACAGTTTTAAATCTGGTCTTGAGGGTATGAAACCCGGAGTTTGGTATAATGTGACTGTTTGGAGGTAGCACCCATACTAGGTGATGGGCATGTGGATGTACGACGTGAGGGATTGAGACTTGGTCCGTCCCGGGAGACTGTGAAGTCTAATAGCCTTTATTTGTGTTTATATGCATTCCTGTCTACTAGAACTTGACTGCCTTTCATGTTAGAAATCATGCTTAGGGTATATTCCTGCTCATGGTAGTAATACTCAGTCATAGTGATTCTTGTACATGTTTACATCAGTATACACTATTTTCCCTGATGATATACTATAACATTTTGATTTGGGATTTTTTTCCTTTCTTTATTGAGAGCTACGGGACTAGAAAGGTTCATGATGAGTAAGGTCGAGGGCCTGGTTGTGAGGTATTGTTATATGGCATGTGAGTTGTCCGTGTGGATCCTTATGTTTATACTATGGCACGTGAGTTATCCGTGCAGATCCTTATGTTTATACTATGGCACGTAAGTTGTCTGTGCAGTACATGAGTTGTCTGTGCAGATCCAGATATGATATTATAGCACGTGAGTTATCCGTGCAGCACGTGAGTTGTCTGTACGGATTAGCGCTTGGGCTGTAGGAGCCCCTTATGAGTCTGAACACCCCCAGTGAGCGCAGGTACCTATTGAGAGTGTGTATTGAGGGCTGAGAGCCGAGGGTGTAAGCTGTTGAGATGGGTTGAGTGACTGCTGCCTTGAGAGGCTGTACTTGCTTTTATTTATTGTTGCACCTAGTTGTTATCTGTTGTTGTTGTGAAATTTTTGGAAGATTCATATATGTTTTACATGAGCATGAACTGATTTGACTTATACCACAGGATTTGAAAGCATGTTCACTCTTCACTGAAAACTTTTCAAATGAACTGTACTGTATAGCTCGTCACTGCTTCTCAGTTCCTTATTTATTTCTGTTACTTGCTGAGTAGGTTGTACTCATGCTACACCCTGCACTTCATGTGCAGATCCAGGTGTGTCTGAGCACGGAGATTGTTGAGTCCAGGCCTGCTTGAGTTTCAGAAACTGCAACTCCTTCTATATTTCTTTTTGTCTGGTATTGATACTTATACACTGGTTGTATTAGTTTGGTTGTCTAGATGCTCATGACTTAGTGACACCCCGATGTCGGGCAATTTTTTCGCACTTATGTTTTATTTGGGTTTTACCCCGTATTTACGAAAAACTCCGGTTATTTTAAATGTCTTAATTCACTTCTGTTAAATTTTGAAAGTATTTTGGAAATGTCAGCTTGCCTAGTACCATGATAGGTGCCATCACGACGGGTTAGGTTTTGGGTCGTGACACCTATTAACAAGAGAATTATTTACCTGCCTCATGTTATTGTGTTTAGCGTTGCCTCATAAAATCCATAATTTATCATATCATTGGTATATTAATTATAGCCCATGGTAAGTGTCCGAGTCGACCCCTCGTTACTACTTCTTCGAGGTTAGGCGGGATACTTACTGGGTGTACGTTGATTTACGTACTCATGCTACACTTGCTGCACATTTCTGTGCAGGTACACATACGTTTAGCGGCCTTATGGGCGCAGAGGCGTGATTATGGCGGGGACTTAGGTGAGCTGCATTCTATACGACGCTTTGCAGCCAACAGATTCTCCTTCAGAGTACTTACATTTTTCCTGTCCAATTTGTATTTCGGACAGCTGTTGTATTTTATTTTACATTACACCGAGTTTTGGGATGATTATGGGTTGCACTGTATTGGAATTTATTTTAAAGATATTATTATGTATTTTGTAAACTCCATCTTATACTATTTAATTGACGGGAAAAACTATGATTTCAAAAATATTAAAATGAGAATTTACTAATTATTGGTGTTGGCTTGCCTGACAGTAGTGTCCGGAGCCATCACGACCTTTCAGGGATTTTGGGTCGTGACAACATGGTATCATAGAACTAGGTTCACTTAGGTCTCACGAGTCATGAGAGAGTCTAGTAGAGTCTTGTGGATCGGTACGGAGACGTCCGTACTTATCTTCGAGAGGCTACAGGGTTGTTAGGAGCACTTCCCTTCCTGATTCATCATCGTGCGATTTGATTCCTTTGAGGCTTATGCCTTCATTTCTTTCCCATTCAATCTTATGCAATGTGAAGCGCTGGTTATAAATCGGGAATTGAGGAATTGTAATGGTACTACAGATGTGGTGTGGGATGTTTCTCCCTGCATAGTTGATTGGGCTATTGTCGTCGCCTTATGGAAGGATATTTTGTCATTTAAGTTCTGTAGCTGTACTTCTGAGAGCTTTGAGGCTGCACAGGTTGCTATGATGCTCATGAGTGGTTATCGCACAGTATTGATGTGATGGTAGGATGCTTTACATATGTCTCGGGGCAGTGAATGACTTGAAAGGAGGTTTACTCAGTGCATGATTCAAAGATTCGGTATTTTACTTCCGACGGAGGAAAGGCAATTGAACTAAGAATGTTCAGACTTGGGTTGATGGAGTAGCGGGACTCGATATTTTCGAGTGTGGCAGAATCTTCGTATGGGATGTGGCATCATCGTCCTTGATTGGGTATAATGTGTTAAGTTTGCCGGTGTTATGGTTTCCTTCAATTCTTCTTGGGGCAGAGTATTATAAATGGTGCCGAGAAAGCGGCTGTCAGAGGTCGCAGTATGCAGAGGTTTAGGATTGAATCGGCATTCCTGGTATTGATGCGAGAAAGATTATTTCCGGAAAGGTTTAAAGTTGGTAGCGATCTATCAGTTCAAGTGCTACAGAGGTAGATTTTGATTTAGGGCAACAACTGGGCAGCGAAGGATGAGGAAGGACATGTGGGAGGTGCCTTGCGATGGATAAACTTATAGAAGGACAAGTGTGAGTAACAGGAGTCGGGTATTTACTTAAAGGAGTGAGTTTGACCAAAGTGGGAGAGTGGCAGAATAGCATGTGGGTTCTGTGATACGATAGCTACACGCCTTGAGGAAAGTTTAGAGTGATTTGGGAATTATGGTGGGCGGTGATTGGTCCTACGGACTTAATTTGAAATATTGGCTATTATAAGGCGGGAGATTGGATAAAACAAAAAGGAGTTGCTTGATATGAAGAAGGTTACAACATGACTTTGGATTGGAATGTATTGTCGCACCTTTAGTTGACGTCCATGAGGAGTGAACGGACTGGTGCAGCTGGTGAATGAGCTCGGACTCAAGATGGTCTACTGATCTCGTAGTAATTATACCCAGTGCAATGACGTTGGAAGCATGTCGGCATGTAATTTCCACAGGTGGGTTATCTCCTATGAGTAGTTTAGCGGTCGCATGGTGTTGACGAAGCTTCTGCGGAGAATTCTACTGGCTACCCGGTAAGAGATTGAATATGTAAATGTGGCTAGTGGTTCGGAGTGTTCATTAAAGGTTAATGGAAGGATTTCGAGGAATTTGGCGGATTGATTGTGCAAGATCATGTCAATAGGAGATAAGGAATCTTGGTGGGTTCCAGGGTTATGCAATGGTAGCTTCAGGCTAAGTGGGAGAGCCCCACCGTCTATGATTGGATTGTGTAATTGTCAACTAGTGTGGTTTCTAGTTATCAGTGTATTGATGGGTCGCTATGACTAAGGGAAGAGAACATAGCAGTAATTTGAGCAAAGGATTTGAGGAATGTGTGCTATATTTGGCCTTATCGATTCGTGTTCAGGTTTGGGGAAGACTAAGAGTCTAGGTTTCGTGTCGAAGTGTTGTATAAGGAAAATGATTCAGCCGGGTGCTTCTTTGAGAGGACGTTCATGTGCTAGAGGAGCCTTGGATTTAGATTATGTTCGGGACCAAGTCATAGTGAGTGGCTCTCAACAATAGTCCTAGTAGGTTCAAAATTTAAGTGCGGTGCCTAAGGATTTCGAGCCTATAGTATGGATAAGTATTGAGCTTTTGTAGCAAATTATGAAAAGGGTTTGGGGTGTTCTATGTTATCTTCGGTCTGCAGTGTAGCATTGGAGTAATGGGAGAAAATGACTTCGGATTCATAAAGGAAATATCAAAATTTGGCATATCAGTTGAAGATGCGAATGTGAGCACAAGGAGGGTATGAGATGGTTTGTGGGTTTTGAGACAATGTGGTCTTATGAAATAGGATCACTCAGGACTAGTGCAGATTTAGTTCGTCATGTTTTGAATGGAGATATTATTATTCCTGAGGCAAGTCCAAGGTAAATTAGAAAGAGTCGGGTCGGTTAGCAATGGTTGAATCTGCATAATGATGGAAATGATCAGCTCCTTCAGTGTTTTGGGTTATTCATGTGATTTGTGAAGGTACGTGCAAGGTTTGACGGTCGTCGTAACCAATCTTATTTGGAGGCTTTCGAGTATTATGGTCTGTTATGTGCAGATGGATCCCCGGAAGGGTCATGGTGGTTTAGACCACTACTTGAGGTTGGTATTTTATGCGGATATGAGGATTCAGTCGTGTGTTGCGATGGTTCTCTTGGAATGAGTTAAGTTAAAGGTTTCTATGTGATGAAGTGTTTACCCTATTAGTAGTTCGGAAGTTGAGGATCAAGGTTGTAGTTTGGTGTCGACAAGAATGTCAAGAGCTCGGATGAGCGGGAAAGGATTCAGATGGTCAGAGTAAGCTAGTATTGTCTAGCGTCACCTGAGATCGGTGTCATGTGTAAGAGGCTTTGAGTAGTGATTTTGGATTTTTGATTTGCTTTACAACATTTGTATGGCCAGTGGTATGGATGTGCAGACTTGTTATCTGGTGCGGAAGGTCGTGGGAGCACGTCCCACGGGGAGATTGTATAAGTGTGACATGTAGTCACTTGATTGATCGAAGATTGGAACTAAGTATGGAGTTTGCGGTACTATTGTTCATGTGAGAATTTATGCCCGGAGGGCGCTTGGTTCATTTGATTGTGGACTGTGGAGGTTTGTTCCGGATATGATGGTTGTTCTTGTGTGTTTGGGGGAAAAGGATTATTATGAACCCTTGAAAGATTATTAGACTAGTACGGTGCGATCCTAATCGGCTTGAGGTCCGTGAGTGGATCTAAATATGAATGTGGGCTCTATGTCGGGCCGGAGGTGTTCATTTCAGCATAGCGCTCCTTGTGGAGGAGTATTCAGACGTTGGATGTTAATTCGTCGCCGGCTACTTCATGTAATAATATATTGTGCTGTGTGAGTTGTGAAACAACTTGTTAATTTCATATGTGTTGAGGTTCCGCGTAGCGATGATGTTATGTGAGCAGGATGGCTCTCGAGATTCAGATCATATATCGCACCTTAGTTGTGCTTGAATTTTGTAGCGTATGGCACTATCTGTCTCCCCAGGGATGGTATTATGCACTTAGCGTGCTCGTGACCGATATTCGGGTATTTTGTAATAATGAGTATTCTAGCTCGGTAAGTATCTCCTTATATAGATTTTATGTGTGATTCGGGTGGCACGCCGCCACAGGAATGTTGTTTGGACCGGGTTGCACGCCGCAACAGTGTGATGTTGAGTGCAGTCCCCTATAGCTATTTTTGTGTGTTTTGTTTTCCATTTTCTGAGGAAGGTTCATGACGCCTTTTCGGTTGTCTAAATTAGTTACGCGGGTTGAGTAATCCTTTCTAGAGTTCATTTTCCTTAGGTATCATGTTCGGGTTTGTAGCTTATTAGCACATTGTGGCATCATATGCGACTTTTGGCTGTGCCTGAGGTGGCTTATTGTCTGGGCAACTTATACTCGGTGAGACGAGATTTTTGTATCTGGTATCAGTGCGATCAGATTATATGAAGCATATTAAAGAGCAAATACCATTATTTGGTTCATAATGGGGTGATGATTCTAGTCAAGAGGATAGGTTCAATGATTTGTTGACTTGCTAGTTGGTTATGAATTTCTACACGCCTCTTCCGTCATGGCGGTATTGCCAGAGTTGAAACAAGACTTATATATGTCATGAGGTGTATTGTGAGCATCGGGTTCGTGAGATTTCGGCTATTGATTATCAGTGGATGTTATTGGCCATGTAAGTTATGCAGTGCGTAGTGTGGATCCAACAAAGGTATGCAATCATGTATTGGTGCATCGTATAGAGATTGATATGGTGTTCGTATGATGGAAGCAGGCCTGGCAGAGAAATTCGGATGTTGGAATTGGGCTTTAAGGCCTAATGGACTAAGTAAAAGGGAACATCTTCACATTAGCTCGAGCTAATGTGCCCAACTGAGTTGTGATAGCACGGGTAGGTGCACAAGGTGTTAAGTAGTGATTTCAGACAACTCCAGAGCAGTTCTTAGCACGTTCGAGGACAAACATATGTTTAAGTGGGAGAGAATGTAACGACCCGATCGGTCGTTTTGAGCTCTAGCACGTCGTTCGGCAGTTTGAGGCCATGAGAAGCTTCGCTTCGGGTATTATGACTTGAACACATAGTCGGAATTGAACTTCGGGAAGTTCAGAGTGGATTTGGAAATAAAATTCTCATTTCGGAAGCTTTAAGTTGGAAGAATTGACTAAGATTGAATTTTAGAGTAAATGGCCTCAGAATCGGGATTTGAAGGTTCCAGTAGGTTCGTATGATGATTTGGGACTTGGGCGTATGTTGGATCGGATTTTGAATGCCCCGGGAGCATTTCGGCAACTATTGTGGAAGTTAGCATTTTGGAAGAATTTTCATAAATTTGGTTTGAAGTGAATTTCAATGTTATCGTTGTACGTTTGGAATTCCGATTCTTAGAATAGCTCTGTATGGTGATTCCGATATTGGGAGCGCATCCGGAAGTGGATTTGTAGGTCAGTACGTCATTTTGGAGTCGTTTGGCGAAAGTTAGAAATTTGAAGGTTTCTGAGAAGTTTGACCAGAAGTGGGCTTTTTGATATCGAAGTCAGAATCCGATTTTGAAAGTTGGAGTAGGTCTGTAATGTCAAATGTGACTTGTGTGCAAAATTTGAGGTCAATCGGACGTGATTTGATAGGTTTCGGCATTGAATATAGAAGTTTGAAGTTCTAAAGTTCATTAAGCTTGAATTAGGGTGCGATTAATGATTTCGATGTTGTTGTATGTGATTTGAGGCCTCGAGCAGGTCCGTGTTATGTTATTTGACTGGTTGGTGTGATTGGATGTGGTCCCGGGGGCCTCGGGTGGATTCCGGGTGATTAACGGATCGTATTTGAATTTGAGGAAGAGCTGAAGCAGCTAGGCATGTGGTTTAACCGCACCTACGTGAAGAGGGGTGCATGTGCGATGTCAGTAGCCGCAGAAGCGGCAAGGGCCGCAGGTGCGGATGGAGTTTTGCAGAAGCGGACTCGCAAAAGCGGCCTAAGATCCGCAGGTGCGAAAATGTCGCTGGGCAGTGAGGGTTTCTTTAAAACGGGACTTGGCCCATTTTTCTCCCATTTTCATTTGGTTTGGGCGATTTTGAAGAGCTTCAAGGGGAGATTTTCAGCAAGCAACTCAAGGTAAGTGATCCCCACTTATTATAAGTTAAAAATATGGTTTGTATAAGAATTTAAACATGGAAATTAGTAAAAATTGTGGGGGTTTTGGTAGAAAACCTACAATTTGGTGTTTTGAATTTTTGACCACAAATTTGTGCATGGAATTGGGAATAAATCATATATTTGAGTTCATAAGGTTATGGGTAATGAATATCTTTGAAACTTTGGGAATTCGGGCACGTTGGCCCGGGGTGATTTTATCGACATTTCAAGCAGAGTTGGGAATTGTTATAAATTGAATTGTTATTAGTATTAGGGTATATTTTCATTGGTTTATACATTATCTGGCTAGTTTGGAGCATTGGGCATCGGTTTGAGGTGCTAGAGTAGCGTTGGAGCCAGTTATGGAACTTCGGAGCGAGGTAAGTCTCCTTTCTTACCTTGTAAGGGGGAATTTACCCCATAGATGAAATAAATCAATATGTGCTCCTATTTGTGGGGGTTACGCGCATGAGGTGACGAGAGTCCGTGCGTAGCTACTATTATGCTTAAGTCCGGGTAGTCTAGGACCCAAAAGCATGCTCTACTTGTAATATTTGCAACCTTGTTGTCAATTTAAAATGATTAAATCATATCGAGCTTGGAAAATAAATTTTCTGAAAAGCTAAACATTATTTCTTGACTGTTAAAAGAGAAATTGCCATTTCCTTGGGAAATTCCCCCTTGATGAATTCTCGATTGACTGTTTGAATGTGTTTATCTTTGTGGAACGGGTCGAACGCCGCGGCAGATTAAATAGATACATCTATGGTTCGCGCCATTCGACTCTCTGGCAGTGCACAGTTTAAATATTTGTTGGATCAGACCGTACGACCTCGGCATGATTTGTGCATGACTTTATTGATTGTTTTGGAATTATTGATAATTGATATGGCTTCATTGGCCAGAGATATAAATTGTTAAAAGATGAAAATAAATTTGGGAATCCTTTATTAACAATAGAATTATTTACCTGCCTCATGTTATTGTGTTTACCGTTGCCTCATAAAATTCATAATTCATCATATCATTGATATATTAATTATAGCCCATAGTAAGTGTCTGAGTCGACCCCTCGTCACTACTTCTTCGAGGTTAGGCGGGATACTTACTGGGTACGCATTGATTTACGTACTCATACTACACTTGTTGCACATTTTTGTGCAGGTACACATACGTTTAGCGGCCTTGTAGGCGCAGAGGCGCGATTATGGCGGGGATTTAGGTGAGCTGCATTCTATACGACGCTCCGCAGCCAACAAAGTCTCCTTCAGAGTACTTACAATTTTCCTGTCCAATTTGTATTCCGGACAGCTGTTGTATTTTATTTTACATTCCTAGTTAATGCTCATACACTTGTGACACCGGATTTTGGGATGATTATGGGTTGCACTATATTGAAATTTCTTTTTTAAAGATATTATTATGTATTTTGTAAACTCCATCTTATACTATTTAATTGAGGGAAAAAACTATAATTTCAAAAATATTAAAATAAGAATTTACTAATTATTGGTGTTGGCTTACCTGACAGTAGTGTCCGGCGCCATCACGACCTTTCAAGGATTTTGGGTCATGACACCTGTGAATAGTATTTAATCGTATTAGTCTTTTCTAAGTGTTATGCTTTTCAAGTCAAATCAAGTTTAGCCAACTTATTTACCAAAACAAGTTAAAATAACTAAAAGTCTTAAAAAGATACTCAGTTCAAAATATTACGACCATGGCAAAGACAAATAAATTAAAAGTAAAGGGAGATAAAGGAGCTTCCTTGATTTCTTTTCGATTCTGGCCTCATTTCGTTTTTCTTGGCTTCTCAAGGTTTCTCTCATATAACAAAGACAAGATTATGGCAAAGAAAATGTTCTTTTTCATGATAGGAGAAAACTTTCATTGTCGAAATCATGGGAGTGCTTCTTTATCATTGCAAAATATATTAATACATACAACACACACACACACACACACACACACACACACACACACACACACACACACACACACACACACACATATATATATATATATATATATATATATATATATATATATATATATATATATATATATATAATACAAACATGCAATTATTATTATTATTATTTTACTTTTTTTTATATAAAAAAACTAATTTTATTATATATATTTACTAAAAAGGAAATATTATATGTTACTACTAATAATTAATTAAAATATTAAAGAGAAGGGAAGAAAATAGTTCTGAGTTTAACGTCGTCAGCTCGACTTATTTTAAAAATTAGGCAAAAAGGATTGTTGAAGCTTGTTTGTCGAAGAATCTGCTGATATAAGGGTTCAAACGATGATCGTTTACTTTGAATTTGTCTCCCCCATTTGCATGTTGTACTTCAATGGAACCATAGGGGGTCACTCATGTTACTGTATATGGTCCTGTCCAGCGTGACTTAAACTTTCTTGGGAATAATCTCAATCGGCTATTGTACAACAGAACTTGATCTCCAACTTTAAAATCTTTATGGCGGATGAGCTTGTCATGCCATTTTTTATCTTTTCCTTGTACAATTTAGCATTTTTCGTATGTTGTAAGTCTGAACTCTTTCAACTCATCAAGCTGTAATAGATGATTTTTACCTTCATCTGGCAAGTTTAGATTCAACAATTTTATAGCCCAATATGCTTTATGTTCTAATTCCACATGTAAATGACAAGTTTTTTCAAAAATTAGTCTATAAGTAGATGTGCCTATGGGAGTTTTGAAAGCAGTTCTGTATGCCCATAAAGCATCATCTAACTTTAAAGACCAATCTTTTCGAGAAGAACCAACAGTTTTTTCTAAAATTCTTTTTAATTTTCTATTGGATACTTCAACTTTCCTGTTTTATGAGTTACTCCATATCTTGACAATAAACTAGCGAATTGTCTATTTATAAAATGAGTTCCTTGATCACTTATTATAACTCGTGGAGTTCCAAATCTAGAAAAAATATTTTTCTTGAGAAAAGCACAAACAATATGAGCATCATTTTTTCTAGTAGCAATTGCTTCTACCCATTTTAAAACATAGTCAATAGCTACCAAAATATATTCATAGCCGTTTGAAGGAGGAAAAGGACCCATAAAATCAATGCCCCATACATCAAAGATTTCACACACAAAAATAGAGTTAAAAGGCATTTCGTCCCTTTTTGAAATGTTACCGATTCTCTGGCATTTATCACAAGTGGCGACATAATTCCTTGCATCTTTGAATAGCGTAGGCCAAAAAAATCAACTTCAAGTACTTTAGCTGCTGTCTTTCTTCCTCCACGGTGTCCTCCTACAGCCCCATCATGGCAGTGACCTAAGATATTGTTCATTTCTCTATCCGGTACACATCTCCTGATTATGTCATCTGCACAAAATTTAAACAAGTAAGGATCTTCTCAGTAATAATGTCTTGCTTCTTTTTTAAGTTTTTTTCTTTTGTTCATAAGAAAAATCTTTTGGAATCCATCCTCCAGCCAAGTAGTTGGCAATATTAGCAAATCAAGGTGGTCGATTTATAACGGTTGTGACTAAAAATATATGTTCGTCAGGAAATTCCTCTTTGATATCTTTTATCTCAGTAGGTGCATTTTCCAAACGAAACAAATGATCAGCTACCTGATTCTCAGAACCTTTTCGATCTTTTATTTTAAGATCGAATTCTTGCAAAAGGAGTATCCATCTTAGTAATCTTGGTCTAGCACTTTCTTTGCTAAGAGGTACTTTAAGCTGCATGATCAGTATAAATTATAACCTTTGTTCCTATCAAATAGGAACGAAATTTGTCAAATACAAATACTGCTGCAAGTAGCTCCTTCTCAGTTGTGGCATAATTCATTTGAGCTTTATTGAGGGTTCTACTGGTGTAGTAAATAGGCCTGAAAATCTTCTCTCTCTTTTGTCATCGCTCCAACTGCTATATCACTTGCATCACACATTATTTCAAATGGTTCGCTCCAATCAGGAGAAACAACAATTGGAGCATTCGTCAATTGTTTCTTGAGAATCTCAAATGCTTTCCTGCAATTATCTGAAAATTCAAACTTCATAGCTTTCATCAGTAGGTTAGTCAAAGGTTTTGAAATTTTTGAAAAATCTTTTATAAACCTTCTATAAAAACCCGCATGCCCTAAGAAACTTCTAATGCCTTTAACAGTGGCAGGAGGGGGTAATCCTGCTATTAGATCAATTTTAGCCTTATCAACTTCTATTCCTTTAGCATAAATTTTATGTCCTAAAACAATTCCCTCTGTTACCATGAAGTGACATTTTTCCCAATTAAGAATCAAATTTGTCTCTTCACATCTTTTAAGTACCAAAGTCAAATTATAGAGACAATCTTCAAATGTCTTACCAAAAAGTGTGAAATCATCCATAAAGATTTCAAGAAACTTTCAGTCATGTCTGAGAAAATTGCCGACATGCAACGCTGAAATGTAGCAGGAGCATTGCATAGTCCAAATGGCATTCTTCGATAAGCATATGTACCTTGGGGGCATGTGAAAGTAGTTTTCTCTTGATATTCTGGAGCAATTGGTATCTGATTATACCCAGAATATCCGTCAAGAAAATAGTAGAAACTATGTCCTGCAACTCTTTCAAACATTTGGTCAATAAAAGGCAAAGGAATATGGTCTTTTCTTGTGGCTTCATTAAGTCATCTGTAATCAATACAAACTCTCCATCATGTGACTGTTCTAGTAGGTATGAGTTAATTATTTTCATTTTTGATTACTGTCATACCTCCTTTCTTTGGTACTACCTGTACAGGACTTACCCAAGGACTGTTAGATATTGGATAAATGATACATGCTGCTAGAAGTTTCACAACTTCTTTCTTGACGATTTCTTGCATTGTTGGGTTTAGTCTCCTTTGGGGTTGAACTATTGGCTTATAATCATTCTCCATAAGAATCATGTGCATTCAAATAGCTGGACTGATTCCTTTGATATCGGCTATAGTCCACCCTAAGGGTCTTTTGTGTTTTCTCAGGACTTCAATCAGTTTGCTTTCCTGTTCTATAGTCAAAGAAGATAAAATGATTATTGGAAATAATTCAGGTTCAAGAAACACATATTTTAAATGAGAAGGAAGTTCTTTGAGTTCAATTTTTAATGGAACTCTTTGTGAGACTTTCTCATTTTCTGACTCTTTTTCTAGTATTTCAGCTTGTTCTCTAATTATGGGGTTATCATCACTTATGGTACCTTACCTAGCCAAACATCTCTCCAATGAATCAGTAATTAACTGATTATCTTTGTATTCGTCTACAAGGTCATCTAGCAAGTCAATTAAAAACAAGGTGATGATGACTCATCCCCAGAAAATTTCATCATTTTCTGCATGTCAAAAATTACTCTTTCCTCATCAACTCGCAATATTAATTATCCTTGATGAATATCAATAACTGCTCTCCTTGTTGCGAGAAATGGTCTACCTAAAATTAATGGTACCTCAGTATTTTCTTCCATTTCAAGTACTATAAAATCTACTGGGAATACAAATTTGTCAACTCTAACAAGGATATTTTCAATAATTCCTTTTGGTCTCTTAGTACTTTGATCAGCTAATTGAAGAGACACACCAGTATCTTTCATTTCACCAAGTTCTAATTTCTTGAAAATTGAAAAGGGCATTAGATTTATTGAAGCACCTGAATCACATAACGCCTTTTCAAAATGAGCACCTCCCACGGTACAAAGAATTGTAAAACTTCTCGGATCACCAAGTTTCTGAGGGAGCTTATTTTGAAGTATAGCACTACATTTTTCTGTAAGCTTAACCATTGAAATTTCTTCCAATTTTCTTTTACTTTACAAAATTTGCTTAAGAAATTTAGCATATGAACGCATTTGCGTCAAAGCATCTGTGAAAGGTATGTTAATGTAAAGTTGCTTCAAAACATCTAGAAACTTTGAAAATTGTTTGTCAAGCTTTTCTCTTTTTATCTTTTGGGGAAAGGGGAGAGGTACAGAGTAAGGATTTGTTATCAATTCATTTTCTTGTACATTTTTCCCTTTATTCTTTTGTTCTTTTGGAAACTTAGGTTCCATTTTATTCTCACCTTCATTTACCTTTTTCACTTCTTGTGGCTTTCCTTCTTTATCCCCATATGGATCATCAAGAAATTTACCTGATCGTAGAGAGATGGATTTGAGGTGTTCTTTTGGATTTTTCTCAGTGTTGCTTGGTAGAGCACCTTGAATTTGTCCAGACATGAGGGTCGCTAATTGGCTTACCTGAATTTTCAAATTCTTGATAGTTGAATGTTGACTTTCAACCTTCTTGTCAGTAGCCTTAATGAATTTGTACATCATGTCTTCCAGGCTTTGTTGATGAGCTCTTTGAGGTTGCTGCTGATATTGTTGAAAATTTTGTTGCCCTCTATTTTGATTTTGAAAACCATATGGTCCATGTACCTGCTGCTTTTGATTAAAAAATCTTTGAGGATTTTCAGTACCATTAGAATTACTCCACTGAAATCTTGGATGTTTTTGTGCCATGGGACTACCGAATGAGTAATTATTTCTATAACCAATCACATTTACTTGTTCCTCATTTTGTGTTGAAGCTTGGCATTCATGATTCAGATGATTACCTTGACAAACATCACAATTCTCAAGTTGGGATGATGAGTGAGCACCTACCTGAAAAGCCTCCATTTTTTGTGTTAAGGTCGCAATTTGTTGTGTCAATGAATTCAACGCTTCAACTTGATTTACTCCAGTTCTTTTTTTGATAATCATTCTGTATGAAGACCATTGAAAAACATTTTTCGAAATTTTATTAAGCAATTGCATTGCTTCTGTAGTAGTTTTTCCCATTATTGATCCTCCTGATGCTGCATCAATTACATTTCTAGCAGAGGGTTTAAGACCGTGATAGAAAATATATAAAATATCAGGGTCTTGGATACCATGATGTGGGCATTTTATTAACATTGCTGCTAAACTTTTCCATGCCTGGTATACAAATTCAGTATATGTCTACATAAAATTATTGATTTCTTGCTTCAATTTAATTGTTTTTGCAGGTGAAAAATATTTATTAAGAAATTTTTGGGCCATTTGGTCCCATGTTGTAATGGAACCTTTAGGCAGGCTTCGCAGCCATGTTTTGGCTTCACCTTTTAAGGAAAAAGGTAAAAGCCGCACCTGATAGCATCTGTTGTAACTCCATTGTACCTGCAAGTTTTGACTAATTCAAGAAAATCAATTAGATGGGTGTGAGGATCTTCACTTGCATCACCAACAAACTGACATGATTGTTGAATGGTTTGAATCAAGCCTGTGCGGATTTGGCCTTGCTGCAATTGGTGGTCCCCTCACACTTGATTCTCCTTCAAAATAATTTGGCCTTTCATAATCACGGAGTATTCTATCACGTCGTGGTGCCACCTCATCACACTGCTCTTCTACTTGATGTGGTGGAAGTTGGTTATTGAGTTCTTCGTTATCCATTTCCTCTGATGTGAAAATTTGAGATCGTGAGGTTTGTTCTTTTCGCAACAACCATAAGGATTTTTCAATTTCAGGATCGTAATCGACTAGTTCTCTAGAAGAGGAACGGGTCATACACTTTCTGAAATTTCTGCAGAAAAGTTAAAATAATTAGATAAAAAAATCTCAAATTAGTAGTAAAATAATTAATCTGTAGTAGACTTTAGCCAATCCCCGGCAACGGCACCAAAACTTTGACGAGTGTCTAGCGTATATAAAATTCTAACTCGTACTCTGTCAAATAATAGTATAGAAAGATATCGAACCCACAGAGATTGGTTTATCTATTCTACAGACGTTTCTTGTTTTAATTACTATTTGAGAAAATTAGAAAGAGTTGAGTTCTAAATTAACTAACTAAAAATGCATGAATAGAGCAATAGAAAATATTTTATTTTTCACAAATATAATAAAAATGTGTTGGGATCTTAACTTCACTTAATATTTCTATTATATAATAGAATTATTATTCTTCAATTTCTATTTCTCAAGAATGTATAAATGCCTCTCACGATTATAAAAATATATTATTATTTAAGTTAAATAATTAATTGCACTCCTCTAGGTTATACAAATTAATCTTTAAACTAGTAATATTGAAGAACCGGAAATATATGATTGAACTAAAACTCGCTCTTGTTAGTAAGTCCCTTTCGGTTACCCTACTTGTTATAACTGATTATTACACTATTCGCCTCTCTCGATTACAAATAAGTGTAAAATTAATTATAACATAAAAGAGAGATGTTACTGAATAAATATTACTAACATTTATCAATACTACACTTAACTATAATATTTCTTCCGCATCTCTCGATTATAAAATTAATAAACAGTTAATATGTAGTACAAGATAGATAGATGTTATTAAATTAAATAACGTCTAACTGTAAAAGCAGATAAAAGTTAAATAAATTTTAGCTCAAGCATGTGAATTTGAAGAATAATATCTACTATTATATAGAAATATTAAGATCCGTCTTTCTCCCAACACAAGAAAAATTACTCCATACTGGAATTAGTACTAACAATGAAAATATTCTTGTCCATTAAATAAAAAAATAGAAAGAAATATTTAAGAAGAATAATTTTCACTATTTAATTAAAAGCAGGAACTAGAATAATTTCCTACACTGGAATTTATTTAGAAACAACAACTAAACCACTATTGTGATTTACAAAAAAAGATAACTCGATACTTGTGAAAGAAATAAAAGAGAGAAGCTTATTTAACAATTTAGATTCAGACTTCTAGCTCTAAGCTTTCTCTCTACTGCGATGCTCTCCTCTGATTGGGCACCATCTTCTTAAATAAGAAAATTTCATGATGACTTCTCGATTTGGTGCTAGATTTCCATGGCAAATCTAGATTTTGCATTTGCAGATATGAGAATTCGAATTCCCGATTTGGTGCTAGATTTCCATTGCAAATCTAGATTTTGAATTTGCAGAGATGAGAATTCTGTCATTCTAAGTTTAGATTTCATCATGACAAATCGAGACTTGGTGCATTGTCACGGCAGTAATGAATCATAGCTCGATCCTACACTTCTTTGCTGTATTTTTCTTGAATTTTTTTTTCATGTTGCGCACAACAATTCTTCTATAATTATTCCTGCAAAATAAAGTTAAAAATATGGAGGAAACATGATAATTTATTTATTTTTATGAGAGAAATTATGTGGTTAGCATCTGGTAAAATGCACTTATCAGTTTCTTCGGTGATAAAGCAAATATACCTCCACGCCTCCTCACCTCGATCTCCTTGTATGGAGGCTTTTTCGACCTTAAAGTCGTTATCTATGGAGCAGCCTCCGGGGATAAACTCTTTGAGAGGAGATGCTGGGGTTACTATCGTAAGGGCAACCTTGGTATCTGCGGTCGGGGTAGATATTGAAGGAGCAGTATTTTTAGGCACCGATTTTGAGATTTTGGCTATCTTTATCTGGGAATATGAAGGTTATAAGGCTGATATAAAGATTGACATGAAAATTTGAAGGTCTAGCTTGAAAATTTAAAGACAAAGTATGAAGATCTATAGATTGAAGATGAAGAAATGAAGATGTGAAGAACAATTTGTGAAGATTTGAGAGAATGATGAACAAGTAAAAAATTCGAGGGTAACTCAAGAAGATTCGAAATCAGAAAGTAAAAAGGTGAAAAAAGGAAACTGCAGCTTTTATAGGAGGAAAATAATTAATGTGTGACGTTTCGCATTCGATGCCCACCGGTGATAAGTTGGTATTTTACCCACTTATCTCTTCTTGATACTTAGGCTTTTGTATGATTATGTTGTGAAACTAAGGCATTTATTGAGGTTTATTGGTATATTTCAGGTATCAAGTGATTTAGAAGTGATGGTGAAGAAACCAAGTGAAAACGAGTCAAAAAGAAGCTAAAATGGACAAAGAAAATCTGCCCGGTGAATTACCCTTCGTGAACGCGAAGCATCGGGACAACAAGCCTTCGGGAACGCGAGATACTCTACATGAACACGAAGAAGGAGGAAGCCAACCTTCGCGAACGCAAAGGTATAAACGCGAACGCGATGAAGCAGGAGACAAACCTTCGCAAACACGAAGGAGATATCGCAAACTCGAAAGAAGCAAAAATCAAACCTTCGCGAACGCGAAGTACTGTTCGCGAACGCGAAGAAGAAACTGGGCGGAAAAACTGGACAGTTCTGGAATTTCATAATTTTGACGCCAAACCATTTAATACACGACTTGGCTCATTTGTAATTGGACAATCTTATCTTGGAACATCTTTTGGCTTATTTTCAATGCATATACTAGAGAGGACAAGTTTTGGAAGCTAGGGTTCTTGCACACACACTTGGATTTTGAAGATTTGAAGCTTTTGGTTGAGAATTTCTTACTCCTTTATGCTCATTTCTTCATTTCCTTACTTTGTATTGTATATCTAAGTATGTAGTATTTATTTCCAACACTTGAATCTTGTTTATGAAAATATTCATATTTAAAGTGTGGATTAAATACCTTGTTGTGCTTATGTGTTGAACGATTTTTATTTATTATGAAGCGAGTTGTTGTTTCTTTAATTATTCTTGTTCTTAAATGTTTCCAAAAGGATTAGCTAATCCTAGGACTCGCCCATTCACTTCGGATTAATTTTGAAAAAAATAATTCGGGGTTGGAAAAGATTAATTAACAAGAACTTGAGGAGTTAACCCTCACTTTATAGATTCTACCTAGGGATAGGAATGAACTACTTGTAGCCATATTCGGATGTGCTTAATCTCTTAATTATTTTAGGAATAATTCAATTAGGAAGTCTTGTTAGTCTTTGAGAGAAACTAATATAGAATTATTATCCGAAGCTAATAAATAATAAACTCATTCATATTTATAAAATTGTGAAATATATTAGATCGTTACTTGAGTGTAAATTCCGATGCACCCATGCTTGTAGCCATTGATCATTTTACTTGCTTTCTAGGTTAGTTTACGTTTTCGCATTTAGCTATAATATTTTTTCAACAATCATTCTAAGTGTTTGGCATTGCATAATCAGTGATAATTCTCTTACATTCATAATCGCCTACATATTGTTCTCTGTGGGATTCGACCCCGACTCATAGTTGGGTAAATTATATTGCATGCGACCGTATTCATTTATTTTTTAGTAGTGAATTTGGACGTTATCAACCGGGGATGGTCAAACGACAGCTGACACGTGTCCTAAATCAGAACGACGCGATTGATGGGACGTTTCATTGACTCGTCAACCCGTTTGTGGCGTATGGAGGAAGGAACCGGGGCCAGTTAATCACTTCTCGTGGTTTCTATAAATCTGCTCTCCGAAAAGTGAGGGAACTATATGTGTGCGGGTAAAATCGGGGATAAAGTTATCCCGATTTCCCGGAAAAGAAACGAGAGGACAGCGTGACCCGATATGGCCTCGGGTAATGCCGAGGGCTCGCACATATCAGAGCCCAGGGAGGACGAATGGTGCGCCAAGAATCGGACAACCAAGCATGAGAAGAATTGATCTCGAGCAAAGTAAAGAACCGAGGCTAAGGGAAAGAAAGTTAGACAGAACAAATGAGAGGCCAAAATATCCTCCCTTAACCGGATATTACGGCACAAATGTCACTCGATATCAACTGCCTATCACTATTTACTAGAAGAGAAAGACTTTTACCTTATTTAGACTTGTACTAGGATTGAAAATCCCTTACTATATAAAGGGGAGAACCTTTTATCTTTAAGATTACCATTGGCACGCATACCAAAGCTATAAAGTCAATTTTTGTTCTCTAATTACTATTCAAAGTGTTCTTGTACTGCTTATTTATTTAGTTGCAACTGAGCCCGATTCGAGGGCTTAATCGGAACTAACTTTCAGTGTTCGTCATAAAGCTAGGCCTAATCATCTATCGTGTTCGATTTGATCGTTTTTGTTTTCCTTCAATTCAATTATTTGTTATTTTTAGATCATTCATGTTAAATTAAAGGGGAACTTTCAGAAATGACTACCTTTTAAGAAGATATTTTAACAATCCGTAGCTATATATTATGTATTTATGTTTCGTAGAAAATTTCCTACTGTATAAAGGGGAGAACCTTTTATTTTTAAGATCACTGTTGGCACGCATACCAAAGCTATAAAGTCAATTTTTATTCTCTAATTACTATTCAAAGTGTTCTTGTGATGCTTATTTATTTAGTTGCAACTAAGCTCGATTCGAGGGCTTAATCAGAACCAACTTTCATTGTTCGTCATAAAGCTAGGCCTAATCATCTATCGTGTTCGGTTTGATTATTTTTGTTTTCCTTCAATTTAATTATTTATTGTTCTTAGATCATTCGTGTTAAATTAAAGGGAAGCTTTCAGAAATGACTACCTTTTAAGGAGCTTTTAACAATCCGTAGCTATATATTATGTATTTATGTTTCGTAGCTAGTTTTGGATAATTTGTTGTATTTGAGTGTATACACTGTTAAGCTATATTTTTTATTTTTTTTTGCGTGTATTTGAGTGTATTTGAATACACTATCCAACTGTATCCAACCTTATTTGATGTGGCAAGATTGAATATATTCGACTATATTTGAATATATTTACACTAAAAATGACGAAATGAAGAATACAGTCAAATTCGATCAAATCTCTGACGAAAATACAAATACACTATGTTAAAAAAGAAGAATAAAATCAAAACAATTCAGATCTTGGGAGAAATATATTATACAATTGTATTTACAATAAAAATGAAGAATATATTCAAATCCTGTTAAAAATTAACTATATTTAACTAAAAAATAATGAATACAGTCTGATCTTCCGCGAGAATATAAAATACATTATATTTAAAATGGAGAATGCAATCAAACCGCATCGGATCTCTGGCGAAAATTCAAAATATAATTTAGATCTCTGATGAAAATAAAAAAATACACCGTATTTATACAACGATTTTCCGACGTGAAAGGCAATGAAGAAGAAAGAGGCGACTTCTTTTTCCGGCGTAAAAAGTAGTGGTGGAGGAATAAGTCTCAGGTCAAACGAATACACTCATATGTGAGATACAAATAAGGAGAAGAAGCCATGGATTCTGGCATCTCCGTTAGATCCACATCAGGTGACGCCTCTGATCTTCCTCCTCCATTATTTTCGCCGCCGCTAATAGATTGATCGCAACTTCGTGATTTTAGATCTGGATTTGACGGTGGGTGGCAACAGTATTTAAGGGTGATTCGCGGTGAAGGGGGTATAAGGCGGAGGGTGGTGATGTGTGGGGAAGAGAAAAAGAGGTGGTTGTTTAGTGGGGCTCCGTAGCACTCCGCCGGAGAAGACGGTCGGCGATGACTTCTTTGCTGCCAAGGGAGAAGAGAGAGGGAAAATAGCCTTACTTCTTCTTGAAAGAACCTACTTTGATACTCCGTAGCACTCCGCCGGAGGTGCAGCCATCTCGAATCTTTTTAAGGTATTAGCCTTGCTTGAAAGAACCTACTTTAATACCAATTATTATTTTAGGACGCACCTTGACACAAGAGGGGGAGGACTGAATTGTATTTTGCCAGATTTTTGCATGTTAAAGAACCTGGTTCTTTAACCTAAGAATTTCAGACACAAACATAAAATAAAGTGCAAAAATTAGACAACACAATAAATTTTACGTGGAAAACTTATTTGCTCAAAAGAGTAAAAACCACGACCTATCTTCGCAGGATTTGCCTCAAGATTTTATTAACTTTTAAGAGATATTGTAGATTACAACTCAATAACCCAGGGGACTAATTCTAGTACCTTATCCCGTACAATCAACCCAATTGTAGCTACCTCTTTCAAGACTATAAACTCTAGCCTAGAAAGCTAACCAAATTCTTCAAATTTGATAACCTAATAATAGTATTTTAAAGACGAGAGTGTAAGGTGGAGCGTTTTGCTTATTGCGAGGGGAGGCTTATACCCCGAGACATAAACCATAAGCCCCATGAATTTTTAAATTTTTTATTTATAAATTGATAAAATAGCACAATAACACAAAAATTGACGGTGGCTGGCAATAGTATTTAAGGGTGATTCGCGGTGAAGGGGGTATAAGGCGGAGGGTGGTGATGTGTGGGGAAGAGAGAAAGAGGCGGCTGTTTAGTTGGGCTCTGTAGCACTCTGCCGGAGAAGACGATCGGCGGTGACTTCTCTACTGCCGAGGGAGAAGAGAGAGGAAAAAGGAGAGAGAGTTTAGAGAGAAGAGAGAAATAGGGTTGAGAGAAAAGATTATTCAGTGGAATAACTCTGTGTATTTGGTATCAGCTATGATGGGTAACTTTAAAAATTCATTGTAGCTATAAAAAATAATTAAATTAAAAGGTAACTATGATCCATTAATAGCTCTTAGATTTAGCTATGGCAGGTAAATTTTCCTATATTAAATCACATATCTTTTAAACCACGTATAAATTCAATTGTTATTCATTTTAAGGGTAAACAAACCCCAAAGTGAACTATGATAGGATATCTGTTCTCCTACAAGGTATATCTTGACTATCTTTTGAACGCGAGTATGATGTGAAAATATCAACTTCTTAAATAGTTCATTAGGGAACATACTCGAATGCTATGAATGACCTCAAGGTTATTTCGCCTTTAGGGCAATTCCTATTATAAAAAATAGTTCAAAAGTTGGAACTCGTTTGTGAAAAAGTTTAAAGAGAAATTTTGTTGTAGAATAGACTCTAGAGGCTGGACATCAAGTTCTTGTGCTTCAGCATTGCGCCTGCCTACCCTGATGATCCAAGATTGTACACTACTATAGTCTATAGGTGATGACTTGAAGTCCCTTTATCACGAAATTGAAGTGTCAAAAGCTACAGGGGAACTTTCGACTATCCCCAGAGGAATAAGATAAAACCTGCAACAAAGAGAGAAGAGACGAAGTCTGCAAACGTTGTTCAGGCTGTCACGAAGGCACCAGAGAGAAGGTAACTTAAAATCAGGGGACTAATCAATTCTCACCTTTCAACAGACATGAAGAAGCACATGGGTCTTATTTGACTTGAAACTTGTTTCATAAATTGACAATTCAGGATTCTTTCTTTAATTGAATGGAAAGAAAGCAGGTTTGAATGTTGCAATATTCAAGAGACAGATGTTAGAGGTAAGTGCTTGTCTTATTAGATGCAAGTATATGCTTAATACCACAAAAAAGGAAAAAAGAGAAGAAAGATTGATAAGGAAGTTGAAGGCAAAAAGAATCATTCTATTTTTTCTTGCCTCATCATTTAAGCTGCATCAACCTCAAGATAGAAGAGTCATATAAATCAATTTTGAAATTAAAAAAAACTAGCATATTATTCATTACATCATATTCCAAGTTGAAGGGAAATACCAAATACCAACTGACTACTTGAAACAAAGAGAGTTCGGTTTTTCACCCCCACACAGAGGCACAGACTTTACAGCATCTCCTCTCTATGGAACCACAAGCGGCAATTACGTCAAATATTGCTCTAAGATAAATAGCTCCTGCGATTCCATGATCAAACACATATCTTGCTCTGTGATGTTTTCTCGCTAACAAAATTATTTGATATCAACTTCTGTTAATGCTTGGGGCTTTAAAGTTTCTATTCTGCATCTTCAGTCCCCTAGAAGCTTCTGTTTTTTGGATGTGTTCATGTAAGGCCTTATGATCCACTCGGTTTGAGCTTCATCCTGATCCATCGTTCCTAGTTTTATCTACAGAAAGGAAACAAGTAACTTGATCAGACACGACAGATGGAACGCTGATCAAGACTTGCAGCAAAACCAAAAGCTATCACATGATCCTAACAACATAGCACGAAAGCTGTACATTATGTAATTGATATTCAATAAAGAGACGGCACAAGCACTTGGAAACATGCTATGGAAGAAAATCATGCATCTCGATGAGGCCATTATGTTCGACCATATTATACTTTAAAATCATGCATCTCGATGAGGCCATTATGTTCGACCATGTTATACTTTAAAATGGAGAAAATGATCTATTTAGAATCAGAAACTGACAGGCACACAAAAGTTGAACTATACTGTAACAAGTAAATAGTATGAAGCGCTACTATTATCTTACATCAAATCATAAAATCAAATCGGATCTAAATTATAGAACTTTCAGAGATTAGAGGTTGATTATTATTATCTGGCACCAAATCAGAGAGTTGCGAAAAAAGAAATATCAAACTGCAGAAATATTTCACCACTTCTGTTCAGGAAGAAAGCAGGGTATGGTCTTTCCTAACTTCCACCCTCCTCCACAGTATCAATTTCAGGCGCTGAGTCTTTAAGACCAAAACAATGCTGTTAACTAATATGACAAATTTCAAAAACAAGAAAAATCAGAGATTAATAAACTCTATCACTACAGTCTAGTTACTTGACATCCATTATCATGATACAGATACGAGAGCCTTTTTTTTCTTTTTTTATCATTCCGAATTTTTCTATAAGGAATATGTAGATATGCCATTATCATGATACCTTTCCCCAAATACAACAAGGAAAATTGTATAGATATGTCGGCCTGCTAATAACTTAGATAAGCAATATAACAGAGTTTCAGAATTATACATAAACACGGATGCAGACATGAATGATGAATCAAGTCTCATTTGAATTATGGTTACCTGGTAAAGCCGTAGTTCAAATCGAGGACCAACCTCTTTCAGCTCAATTGATTTTGGACCTCCGTGCTTTTCATAGATGTGATGTCTGTGGATGTTTCAATCAAATTTAGTACAAAGCAAGGAGGAAAAGAAGAAGTTGTATATTTGGCAAATGATCAAAACTTAACCTCCTTTTCAACTATCCTCTATGTCAATCAGAAAAGACCCTTTCCCTCTAATGCTTAGGTCTATATAAAAGGTTCTTTGACAACAGAAGGGATAGCCTAGTGGTAAGGACCCTCCACCTTTCTATTTGTTAGGATATTTCAGGCAAATCCATGTACACCACCATAATAGAAATAAACAAAGGTTAACGATTTTCTAAAAGATTCACTATGCTAAGCTTGCTGGAACAAAAATGTAGAATCTAATGACTGAAACAACTAAAAGAGACATCCCTTAAAGGATAGACTATGAAAAAGAAATAAAATGTTACCAAAAAGAAAAAAGAATAGAACATTACAAACAGAAGTCAGATATATATCTACTTGTTTAAGGATAGCCAATGCCAAAGATACACTTTATAAGCTTCATTCTGCTCGTATGACACCATTAATTTTCAAGTAATTTAACTACTACGAACAAGAATCTAACCTGAATGAAATATAGTCCGACTGGTTAGCAAATGTGATAATACGTTTTGTATCAGGCTTGGGCACTGGAAACAAATGCTTTAGGATGTTAACTGTCCTCTCACCAAGCTGCATGATCAAAATATCCCTGGTTAGCATAGAACAGTATATAAGATGTCACACTAAGAGCCCGTTTGGATGGGCTTATTTTAAGTGACTTTTAAGCCAAAATAGCTTTTTAAGCCATAAGTTAAATTCTAACTTTTGGCTTTTGGCTTGTTTTTGTCATTTTAGCTTGCAAACAAGTGCTTAAAAGCACTTTTTTACTCTGTCCAAACACTACAAAATGGCTTAAAAGCACTTAATATAAGCCAATCCAAACGGGCTCTAAGAATACAAAGACTCCAGACATTCATATATAATTAAAACTTCTAGGATTGATTGTTTGCAGATATAAGCGACCAAATTAAAAACTCTTGATGTCAATATGTCACCAACTGGGAGCCACTGAGAAGCTATAAACTTTGATATGGAGATAACATAGAATTCTTGTTTCTTTTGTTAATATGTCTAGCAAGTCCATTGGAAATGCATGAAAAAATGATTGGTTTTACCCTTCATCAAAAAAAGGATGTTATGTATAACCTTTGTTGAAAATTTGTCAAAAATCAGATGTGGGTACGCCTCAGGCATGGTTCCAATAGATTTTTTGTCCTTTATGTCATGTCTCGTGACCTGCATGAAAATGGTTAAATGAGGACATCATCTGCAACTCTTCACAGCCAGCAGAAAACTTTTGGAACTATATAAGGTAAGAATAAGACCACTTACCACATTGAGCAATCCAAAGTAAGCAGTTGGACCAAATGGCAGATGGCTAATGATAATACCATCAGGCACACCACGATGCTCATGGACCAAAATTACATCTGTAAAATCATGAGCTCGGCAGGTTTCAATTATTTCTGATATAACCTGAAAAAAGGGGAAAAAAGAGACTAAAATGAAAGCACATAATAAGTGTATAAAACAGGACTAGATACTTGTGCAAGTACATAAAAGTAATTAAATGCTTAAGCCAAATCATTTCCCCCGGTTGAAAAAAGAAACGTCCAGAAGACGAAGAGTCACAGCAATTTCTTTACAAAAAAAAAAAAATGTGACATCCATTGCCATGTGCTCTCTTCTTTTTATATTCTATTAAATAAGTTCGACTGAAATATGTCCTTGCCCTAGTGAAGAAAAATACGGGCCACTGCAAATTTTATGAAGCAAAGACACAAAGCTGATACAGGTTACTTCAATTCCTTACCTTTCATTTTCATATAATAGAATGGAGTAGCGACTATTAGAAATAAAACAACACAAAAAAGATAATGTCGTCGAGAGACAGTAGAGAGAGCTGCCCAGCTGCCTATACTATTGGCTTGTCCCAAGAAATACTTAACCAAAGTGCCAAACCATGTCAATTTTGTTTGTGATCAGTAAAACCTTGTAAAATAAGCATGTCAATTGTAAAGTGTTCTCCAAAATCCCCCATTTTCTGCCAAGTATAATAGGAGATTGACATATAAAAAAACAGAGAGAGAGAGAGAGAGAGAGGATCATCATCGTTCAAACTAGTATGTAGGAGGATCTGATCCAATTTCTTCCCTTTTATCTTGATGTTCCTTTATTTTTAGATAACAGGGGTATCCCACTTGCTTGTGTGCACCTCAACTAATCCACTAGATGAGTCGAATGAGTCCACTAGTCCATCAATGAAATTCAATAGAACACTCAAGTGAGGGAAGTCACAATCCATTGAATAAGATCGGCTCAAGGTGATGCCTAACTCTATCCACCAGGGCTTGCTTACAAATGGGAAGAAATCACGTAAGGTATTTGCCCTAATGGGATTTGAACCTTGATCTCCCATGTCCATTCCTTACTGCTAGGCCACACCCTTGGGTGCTGATCTTCCCTATTTTATGCTCAGTAGAACAACAGACTAACATGGAAATGGGAAGTAAAACAAGGGGCAGAAGATCAATCTCAAACTATAAAATTCAAGATTCTGATTTGTTTTCTTCCCACCAAAGAGGAAGGAATATATTAACAGGTTTCTCAAAAATCATAGTGATATTACATCTTATTGTAAGATATAATCATATTCCCAAGTCCCAACCACATAAAGAGCCAAGGTTAAAGGAAGTGAGGAACAGTATCAAAATTGAACTAGTATGCAACAGTGCAAAAAAGCAATTAGCTTTCTTAAATACACATTATCACTAACTAAATCTTCCCAAGTACAATGGAATTAAGTTTAAAGAAGGTCAAGTTTCAAGATGGAAAAGCGTCCAGTAAAGATTATTAAGCTGACTAAACCCCAGCAATAGGTTTAACATGTCCATACATATAAAAATAAATCTAAATTGTAATTTACACTAACACCTCGTCCTATTCTTAGAGACAAATTAGTTCCAATTCTAAATATTATGAAACTCTTAAGCTATAATGCTCCCAAAGCCATCACTAGTTAACTCATAATGCATTAAAGCATCAAACAAGAATAGACTTCACAATAGTAAACCAACCTGACCACCACGATTCATCCGCTGAGCATTAGGGAACACAATTTTTAATTCCTGTCTCCATACAACAACAGGGGAAAAATAAAGAAAAGGACAACAAGAGAAATTATTACCTTGAAAAAATACATTTCTCAAATAAATGACTTATAAAACAAAGAGTGGGGGACTAGGTTTAGATAGGTACACCAACCTTGACAAACTGAGTAAGAGGAGCACTAGGATTTCTTGAAGTGGTAAGCAAAATTTTGGGATCTTTTTCAGTTGCATTAGCATATTCATCATCAATAGTTGATCGAGGTACTGCATCAACATCATTAAAAAGGATAAAGGACTAGTCCTAGCAAATACATAGCACGTACAACTCAACAAGTAACGTAATTGGAAACCACCTCATATCCATCTGGAACACTTATTTCAAAAAAACAAAGAGAAAGAAGGAGAGAGCGGGCGCGCGAGAGAGAGAGAGAGAGAGAGAGAGAGAGAGCATGACAAAAATTAAAGCATTAAAGGAACAATAACTGTAAAGGTTATAGGTTCCAATAGAAACTTCCATTCAGGGACTGGCCCTACAACAAATCCTAAAACATCTCTTGTTTTTCTTTTTTCTTTTTTTATATGGTTGATAAATCAAAATTGAGAACATGGAACTTCTCCTTTCTTCCATAAGGTCCACATAACCCCGGCGGACGACAGCAAACATCATGTATCTATGTTCACAAGGGACATTAACTCGTACCCTAGGAAGACACCACCCATTGAATGCCAAAACAACCAAAAAGTCCTGGCAACTTGGCAATGAAGCAGAATGAACTATAGTTGATTTTAGCCAAAAGGCGGAAAAAGGTATTTTAAGTCTGATACTACAAGCTGAAGAAAAAGGTGAGATATGATCATCCACCACAGGACCGGAGAATATGATTTTGAAACATGAGATCCACCGAAGTGAGGAACAATAGGCAAAGGATATGGAGCAGAATATAGCGAAAGATGAAGAAAGAGCCATAGCAGGAATCAGCTGGGTTCAAGAAAGGAAAAGGATCACAATATTGAATTTCTTTAACCACACAAGGTGCAGCTGTTAAGAAGATAGTTCATGTTTAATGTTTCCACAATTCCTTGGCTCTTCCCTGGCCTTGTGGTTTAGGATAACAACGACGTTAGGGAGCACTTTTCTAGTAAGCCAAGACATTCAAAGCACAAAGTGTAAGAGGAAAATCATATCTAATATCTAATGCATTTCACGACAGATCTACGCTATATAAAGGAAAACTATGCCGAAATTTACATAGCTTCTCTATGATGGAGATTTGATTTTCATAGAACGTACTCTAATATTTTGACCTACTGATACTAAGACAAATTATAGGTAGAAGTAAAAGTGAATAAGGCATGTCATCCCTTTTCTCATGCATTTCCAGAATCTAATAATTTCTAGTTTATTTTATGTTTCATAGCCTTCCATCATCTGTCATACCACTCCTCATTGCTTCTCTCTTACCTTCTCTTTCATACTCTACAACTATAAAAATATTATATCACATATGAAGACCAAATAAATTCCTCTTCTTGGCATTCCGTTAAACAGACCAAATGTTCCACAATTTATAATCAACAAAGAACTATTTCTCCAAGCCTAATAGATGTTATATAAAAGTGCATAAAGTGGATGAAGTTTGAAGCTAGGATTTGAACCCTGATCTCCCATGATTCATTCCAGCTTCATTGTCCATTTAGTCACACTCTTGGTGTTAATACTCGCCAAAAAGCCATTTTTTGGCCTTCAAGTTATTTATATCAATCACTTTAAACAAATTCCAGTAAACATCGCACTTCTTTTCCTATACTAGACATCAAACCACTTTCATTCCCAATTCAATCAAGTATACCAAATAACCAAGACAAGTAGCAGGATCCTTAATCAGCCCTCTAAACTATAAAAAAAACATGCAAAGGAAACATGGGCAAAAGCAAAAAGGAAATTAACATACCAGCAGTATTTTCATCTTCAAGGTCGATTTCTTTGCGAAGAGCAGCCTCTTCATTCCTGAGCTCAGTTGGAATGGGTTTTCCCTCTGAAATACCCAAAATCGTTAATAAAGAAGGTTAAAAAAAGAATTATATACAATTCAAAATTTTCTCGTTTATTCAGTGTGAAACCTAACCCTCCAAAGCTTCTTTGATTTTGCGTTTCTTCTCATAGAGCAAACGCTCTTTCCCTTCTAAGCTTTTCCTGTAAAGATACTCTCTTCGCAACCTAATGTTCCTTCTATGCATGGCTTAGAAGTCGTTTAAGAGATTTTCTATGGTAGTAGGGTTTAAGAGATTTTCTGGGGAGAAGAAAGGAGGGTTTTTCTGAGACGTTCAATGGGTTTGTATAATGTGCTTCGGTTTTGAATTTTCGATTATTTGGACCCATGTTGAACTCAACTTGCAGATGGACCTTAGGTTGGATTGGGCTTCCCAATATATAAGCTAGGCCAAGTTATTGGCTAAGCATATGTACCCATCTCAGTGAGTAATGTTTTAAAATAAAATACATAAATACTATTATTAAATAATGTACTGAATTTATAAATGAATATTTAAGAATATAATTTTTTGAAAATGATAAAAAAAATAATCTTATTTAGCTATATCAATAATCAATAAAGAAAAAATATTGATGTATAATTATTGTTTTTTTTTAATTGTGATTAAGCCATACCACCAATCCCGCCCTTCCTTTCTGAAAGTTTCTTTCATTATCATTTATAATATATCATGATTTAATTTATTAATTAATGTATGAAAGTAGAATATTTAAATTAAATCTTAATAATCTATTGCACATTAATTAGAAAATTTAGACAAGGTTAAGATTATAGTTTAAAAGGACCTGAGATTAAATTTTAAAGGTCTGTCACTTTGTCTACCAATTTAGTTGTTGGTTGATTTTGGATGTCTATATATATCTATATCTATCTATCTATCGTGTATTAAAAGCATGAAGGTGTTTAGCGAAATGTCGTTCGCTTTTTTATCCTTTAAAAATAAATTTCACGTTGGACAAAATAGTAATTTAGATTATTTTTCTAATATTTAGGACTTAGTCCTTATTTGAATTATGTATGAATTCCTAATATTTAGGAGTTCAAAATCAATTCAGATTTTACCTTATTTAAATTATTTTCTTATTTAAATTATTTATATAACTGTAATCATTCGATATTAAGTTCTTAATATGTAGTATCTTAACATCAACTAAAATTTTATTAATTAAAAGCTTTAATAAACTCACCCAACACATGCACGTTCAATGGTGGTAAGAAATATAAGGGAACATCATGGAAACCATTTGGGCTAATTGATTTTTTTTTTTACTGTAAATTTAATATAAATTACCTCAAATGAATTATTTGTTTATTTTAGCAACGTGAGATAATTGTCATTTTTTTCATGTTACAGCTCAATATTTAAAATTTGGGATGTGCTAATATTAAAATTTTGAATCAACACAAATCTAATGAGTTACTATAATAATAAAAAAAATAAGCCTTTGAATTAATTATTAGCAAAAACTATAATCCAATTATTTTTCAAATGCATCACCTAAGTTAAATTATTTTTTTGGTTGACAACTCTTTGGTATATAAATTTGCTTCCACAAGATCAAGCAAATTGGCGGTGAAAAAAAATCAGTAAAAGAGGAATATCAGTTATTTTTTTGGTTGACAAACTCTTTGGTATATAAATTTGCTTCCAGTAGATCAAGCAAATTGGCGGTGAAAAAAAATCAGTAAAAGAGGAACATCAGTTATCATATAGCATTAAGAGTAAAATTAATTGAAATGCAAACTTAAATAATAAGAATAAAATAGTAGACCAAAATATACTCTAAATAAATTATCATTAATTATTATTATTATTATTATTATTATTTTCTTGCATTCATTTCAACGAATTATGAATCCTTACTTTTTTTTTCTTTATAGAGCTAGATAAATGAGATTAATATTCACTATAACACTTTATAATTTAAGTTTTATTTTATAACTCAAATATATTACTTAAAACATTTATGTGAAATTTAAGAAAATATTTACCTATTGATACGAGAACACGCTCAAAGTGTGTTTCATAAGAAAATAAAGTTATACTGGATAAAATAGTCAATTAATTATTTTACTAATATACTTAAAAATTTATTTAATTATTTTTCTAATATTTAGAAATAGTCATTTAATTATTTAATATTTACCAATTAAAACCAACTAAAACTCTAAAAATTTTACTTATTAAATTTTGTTTCTTATTTGAACTATGTCATAATATTTTGGACATTAAAATCAATTAAAACTCTTCTAAGAACTTAGTTTCTATTTAGGCAAAACTTCAAGCTTTGTCGTTTTCCTTTCCTTCAAAAAGAATGCTCTTGCTCACCAACTAATAACCTCAAATCTTTTCCGCACCGATAAGATTTTAAAAAATTTACTAAGTATCTTTATAGACAGTATTACTTTGTCAGATTCATATTATTCTTAGTTTTATGGCTTGCTACCAAGAATTTAACAAATCCTGATTGATTCACTTTAGTACAAAAAAACTTTCCAATCAAAATATGTATTTTCTGGTCAAATTTATATTTTAGAAAATACATAGGATGCACTTTGTACTTGTCCGGAAAAATTAGTTTCATACTTAACCTTTACGGGCGTCCTAATACAACTCTTTCCTTTTTTAATATGAATTTAATATCACCCTCAAAGCTGATCTGGCAAAGAATATGTTATCACATTCCTTTATGCGCGTGAAAGGCAAGAAAAAATATTAAAAAATGATTAAACTATGCACGTGTTATCTTTTAATTGGATGTTATCAACTAATTGCACTTAAATATTTATTCTTAATATTTTTTGCATTGTTTATTTTCTTATTCTTTGTTCTTTTATTTCTTTTTCTGTTCTCCTTCATCGTCTTCCTCATTTCCTCTTCTCCTTTCTCTTCTTAATCCCCATATATTTTCTCTTCTTTATTTTCTTTGTTTTCTTTTTATTCTCAAATTTCAAATCAAAAGCTCACACCTAACTCCTTATTTTGTCGAAACTTCACCTTCCGCCAATCTCTCTCTCCCACCTTTTCTTCTCCTTAGTTATTGCTAGTCTACTACTACTCCTTTAATTCTTTTACCTTATTCCTTAATTAATATTGAGTACATATTTAACTCTACAAATGTCATTATTAAAGGCAACCCAATTTTTACTTTCTCCGTTTTCTCTTCCAATTTCTGACACCCATTAGTTCATATTTTTGATAGTTCATATTTTTGAGACCCAACAGTAATGCATTCTTAATTTTAGCTCTGAATATACTGCTTTTTTTCCCACACAAAAAAAAAAGAATCTCTAATTTGGTAATGAAAGGAAGTAAAAGATGATAAAAATCTGAAAATAAATGGATTCTATTGTTGATTTTTGAAGTTAGTTGGACGGTCTTCAATGGCAAAAAATGGTTGAAAGAAATTGGACAGTGATTTATTAAAATTTGTAGTTGACCGAAATATGAAAATCTTTTAAATTAAAAATGGTCTGATAGTTGCTCTCTGTAGGGAGTTATGAATTAGACAAAAATGATGAAAGTTGTGAAACTGTTGAGTTTTAGGGGTGATGATTGTTTGGAGTTTATTCGGGGAGGGGTGGTTATTGTTGAATTAGTTAGAAAAACAAAAAGTAAAAATTATGCAAATGACACGTGTCAGCGCGTGTTTACACAACTAAAATAAAATATAGTTGTTAGCTTTGAGGGAGGTATTAAATTTACCTTGGCCAACGATAGAGAGGTATTAGGACATCCGTAAAGGTTAAATATAAAACTGACTTTTTAGGACAAGTACAAGGTGCATTTTATATATTTCTCCTTCATATTTTAGTTTTTTTTTTAAAAAAAGTTTTTGTTTAACAAATATTTACTTGGATGATCAATAATTTCTAATCATACAACTTTTATTAATTTATATTCGTTGATTTTATAATGCATCTATTTATTACTCTATTATACTATCTATTACATCTATTATTTTACTATTATAAAAGCGGAACAATCGAAGTGGAAAGTCAAAATTGCTCATAGAAAGTCGAACTACATCTTTCCCTTTCATTCATACTATAATGACCCGACCGGTCGTTTTGAGTTCTAGCGTATTGTTTGGTGGTTTGAGACCTTGGGTAACTTCACTTCAGGTATTATGACTTGTACGTGTGGTCGGAATTGAATTTCGGAAAATTCGAAGTTGATTTGGAAAGAAAATTCTAATTTCGGAAGCTTTAAGTTGGAAGAATTGACTAAGGTTTGACTTTGAGTAAACGACTTTGGAATCAGAATTTGAAGATTCCAATAGGTTCGTATGATAATTTTGGACTTGGACATATGTTCGGGTTGAGTATCGGATCACCCGGGAGCATTTCGATGCCTATTGTGAAAAGTTGGCATTTTGAAGGTTTTAGAATTTCCTAAGTTTGGTTTGAGGAGGACTTTGGTATTATCGATGTCCATTTGGGATTC